>NW_016159422.1:11830-11994 GCF_001687245.7 Rhagoletis zephyria | reverse complement strand
CTCACCACACCTGAATCCACCACACCTAAATTTACCCCACCGTAACTCCTACACCCAATTCCACCACATCCAATTTCACCACATGACATGATATCACTTGATGTGGCATCAAAGGCAACATCATTTGGCATAAAATGAACCAAAATAAATAAGATTTAGATAGA
>NW_016159422.1:0-11820 GCF_001687245.7 Rhagoletis zephyria | reverse complement strand
CCAAGTACTAAGCTAAACTCCCCTCCACTTAACCCATTCCAACTAATGTTATTTTAGCTCATTCAACTTACATAAACTATCCTTAATTTTATCGGTTGAATTTCAACCGCTGGGCGAACACTAGTTTACAAAATTTTACCAAATTAAAAAAAAAAAACAAGTGTAGGTAAGGTTTGCATGGCCAAGGGTGTATGTATACATATTAGGGTGGTCCAAAAACGCATGTAAAAAAGTGTCGGAATTTTTATGCTCGCACCGCTAGGATTGTTCTATACCGGGAAAAATATCCCCATATTTTTTATTTTGAAATCGAAAAATATTTAGAGTTCGCTCAAAGCGCCCAAAATGTTCCATGTATTTTATATGGGGAAAACCACTTTTCGTAGAAATAGTATAAATTTCTTAAAAATATATGTTTTTCGAAAACTCTGTTTATCTGCAGGAGATTCCCAGTAATAATAACCAATTATTTATTTAGCCATTTTTCTTCGCAACTATAGTTTATAGGTCCGCCAAAAACCCAGCATTACAATTCCGACTTTGCTGTTTGTGGACCACCTTTATACATATACATATGTATATCGCCTACGATCTTCAAAGGTGACACAACTCAAAATCACACAGTCGTCAGAAAATGCGTAAAACTATTTCTTAGCACGTGCTAATCATATGAGCAAGAAAGACTTTACCTTAGGTTTTTTCAACAATTTATAACAAAAATTTGCTCAGGGTTTAGCAAAAGGTAAATAAAAGCGCTGTATTCATTTTTATTGCCAAATTTTGAGTTGTGTCACTTATGAAGATCGAGTTCGATATGTGGACAAAAAAAATAAAACAGAAAAAAAAACAAAAATACTTAAAAGTGCGAACAAAAAAAGTGTTGTCCTAATAACTAATAATAAAACTGCATCGATGAATAGGCATATTCAGATTATATTGAAAAGTAAAAATGAATTTAATTTTTTTAATTGATGATTTTTTTTGTGGATGAAAAACGAATCTAATAAATAATCTTGTAACAATACGAAAAACAGACCTCAATATTAAAATNGAGCAAAATATTTGTTTATGGTTTTTTTGTGGATGAAAAACGAATCTAATAAATAATCTTGTAACAATACGAAAAACAGACCTCAATATTAAAATTAATTTTATTTAAATTTTTAAAATCTAAAGAAGTTTAAATAAAAAAAAATTACCTAAACCACATACATACCTAATCAATATATAATAAAATATATATAATTTAAATTTTTTCAAAGCTTTGCTATCGATGAGTGGGCCTAAACATTTATATTTACATTTGGGGTATTCACAACAGTGTCGTAAGTGCCGCATTGTTTATGTCGTAGACTTTAAAAGCTTACATACATTTTTGGAGGATTTTTTACCACACTATTTTTTAACACTGTGAATATTCACAATATGACTTTCATGGTTTCCAATTAATAAATTTTACGCCGTCTCAATTTTACCACATACAACTACACGAGACCATTGTAAATACCCAAATAAAAAGAAAAAAAAATAGTTCTTTTTAAGAAAACAAAGCAATTGCAAAACCACACCATAATATGTTTTAACGTAAAAATTGGATTTTTTTTTAAGAAACTAAAAATAATTATATGTATCTAAATATTTATTTTACANCCTTAATAAATTTTACGCCGTCTCAATTTTACCACATACAACTACACGAGACCATTGTAAATACCCAAATAAAAAGAAAAAAAAAATAGTTCTTTTTAAGAAAACAAAGCAATTGCAAAACCACACCATAATATGTTTTAACGTAAAAATTGGATTCTTTTTTAAGAAACTAAAAATAATTATATGTATCTAAATATTTATTTTACACTATTCACATTAAAATTTAACAACCTAATATTATATCGAATAAATATGAGCGCATCAGAGGAAAAATTGAAATTTGGTTTATGACGCTTTCTAATAATTTAAGTTCTAAAAATGCAATGCGATTAGTCATAAGTGAAGCAAAACTTTTGGTCGGCAACACCCTTTTCTCAGGCGCGGTCACAAATATTTTCTTAAGATTTACAAAATAAATTTTTTTGGATTCGAAAACGAAAGTAAAATTTTTAAAACTTAAAAATCTAATCTGTGGTAATAGTTTTTATTATTTCAACCAACATTTCTTTCTGAAGACTTTTTTTTTGCCAGCAAAATTAAGTTACTAAACAACAAAATGGTTTCTGTAACGACTGCGGTGCAGTCGAAAAATATGATGCATACACATTTTGATTCATTCTATCAATACATTCTTTATGGAAATTTTGTTGTGAAAAAAAATTTCGAATCAAAAACATTTTTATTTAAATAGGGACTTTATGCGCAGAAAGAAAACGTTTTTGTTAAAATTAAAAAATTAATACATTAATGGTTTTTTCTTTTTTTTCTACAAAACTATAGCATTGTTATAAAAATGAACCTGAAAAACATTTCATACATTTTGAACAAATATATTTTCACTGAGGAAAAAATGTTATAGCTAATCGAAAAATTTTAATATTTTCAAAATTTGCATTATTTTCAAAACAAAAATTTGGGTTGAAAATTTTTTATTCAAAATTTGTTTTCCAAAATTGTATCTATTATATTAACATTTTACTTATATATTTTTCTAATTGATTTTTTATTTCTGGGCTAAAAATAAATTTTTTATTTTTTTTTTTAATAAAAACTGCAAAATATTGCCTTTGAAAATATAAAAATTTAAGTAATATTTCTTTTTCAAAATTGTTTTTATCTTAAAGTATTGGTATCTATTTTAATGAATAGCATTTACATATAAAATAAGTTTTTTTTGTACTTTTTGACAAAATTTTCTTAAATAATTGCTTTTATATAAAAAAAAATATTTTTTTTCAACCATTATTTGCATTTAGGAAAAATTAAGAAAGCAATAAAGTATAAGCGGTAAAAGTTACACGTACCCGTATAAGCTGCCATTTCGGAGGTCACCAGTACTCCTCATGAGATAGCACTTTTGAAATAACCACTTTACGCCACAATAAAAAAATATTATTTCCTAATTTTTTTTGTGAAATATATTCGTTTTTGCTAAAAATTATTTTAAAATTTTATCCGCCATTTTTGAATTATTTTTTAATAAAGAATTTTTGATAAAAATGTTTTAATTAAAAAAAAAAAGTGGTTGCTAATAAGTATTTTTTTACTACAAGAATTTTACAGAAAAAGCCAATTTTGCATTTTCTTATAATTTCCATTTTAAAAATTTATATTATTTGACCACTGATTTTTTCTAAAAGATACTTAAAAATATCTTCCTTCGCCATTTCTTTAGTAATTGTTTTCCTTGAAAATAATTTTCTTAATACATATTTTTAAAATTTTTTATGAAACATTTGCAATAATAGCTATATTTTAATTTTACAGTATTTTTTTACAACAACAAATAATTATTTTGCAATGTAAATATTTTTACTGAAAAATATTTCTACTTAAAACGAATTAAAATTTGGGAATGATTTCTCTCAAGAGCAAATAATGGTACATGCCAACAATTCGAAATGAAATAAAGTTAATAATCGTTTTTTTTTTTAATATTACAGAAATTATATAAAAAAAAACACAGACTTGTACTGTGGGCGATAATGGGTGAAAAATGCGCCTATCTGCAAATGTACAAATATTTTCGCTATGTGTGCATATTGTATCAACATTCTTCTCATTCTCTTAGACCAAAATGTCCTGTGAAATAAAAATACTTGCGGTTCCATAAAAATACCGAATCGGCATTTTCTTCACTTCATAGCTATCTTCGCTCTGCTGGAGTTGCACTCGCTGACGGAGGCTAAGCCTCCGCTGCTTCCCCACATTTGCAATAGTGAGATGTGTGAATGCAACGCTATGGGGTTCGATTGCCAGCTAAAGGACAAATTCAGCTTGGTCACCGTTAAGGCTAAAACGTGGCAAAATGACGACCACGCAGAGGTGTATAAACTCAATATCACTTGCGTTTATCAACCTAAGGACTTGGATGTGGTGTTAGCCGAAATGCCCCAAATATTGTTATATAAGCATACCAAGTTTTATTTGAGAAACTGTTTTCAGTTTCCCGCTTTGCTAAGACAGCCAAATGTCAGCTATGAAGGCAGCGTAGAGTTCGATCCATACTTGGACGCGTCCGAAGATTTCTTTCAGCATTCAAGCAGCTTAGAGCATTTAATACTACCTGTAAAGTTTACATATGTTGATGAGCCGCTGCCTGCAAAGCTGCTGCACAACTTGACCAATTTGAAGAGCTTGCAGATCATCGCTTACACTGCATACCCCAAAATTAGTTGGCCTGTAGAGCTCTTGCACTCATTGTACAACTTGGAGAGGCTGTCTTTGGAAATGGTGGCGCTTCACACTTCCCTACAAGCCATGAATAGCGCACATTTTCGCGATTTGCGCGCACTTAAGAAGCTGAAGTTGGATAAGAATTACATGATGACGCTGCCAGAGGATCTCTTCAGTAAGTTACCCGCGTTGAACCGCTTGAGCTTGCAGCTGAATGGGCTGACCGAGCTGCCGAAAAATTTGCTGTGTATGCAGCGTAAATTGGTCTCACTCGACTTGTCCAGCAATCGGTTGACTACTCTGCCGACAGGGTTATTTGCGAACACACCGCTACTGTGGGAGCTGGCACTTGCCGGCAATCGACTTAGTGTGCCTTCGAATATTATAGAAAATGTGCACGCGTTAAGCTACCTATACAGATTGGACTTGGACGGCAACCATTTCGAAACTATTTGGGGAGCAGGAAACTACCGAAATCTATCCATTTTTGCACGCGCCCACCGCGCAGATCCATACGCGTTGTCAAACCTCATAGCCATGGGTTACGACGGCGAGCGGAAGCCAGATGTTGATAAGCCACTCAATTACACCTTCATTTCGCTGAGAGCAAACAAACTTTCACACTTTTCGTTGGACTGGATCGCTGAGGCGGGCGTACATTGTCCATACTTCTTTGATCTCGCTCTCAATGAAATACGCAATGTGAACGCCATTTTGCGACCACCTACCTTCACCTGCTTGCATGAAGTGCATTTAAAAGGGAATCCTTTGGTCTGCGACTGCAAATTAGCCTGGGTCTACCACACAGATATGCTCGTGAACACCGATTACTGGACTTGCGCATCCCCCGTGCACTTGGCTGAGAGCGGTTTACAAGGTTTGCAGCGCGCCGATCTCTGCGACTGGTCGCCCGCCTGGTGCCCGGAGAAGTGTACATGCACACGACAAGCCGAGGTGTTGTTAATCAACTGCCAACGCGCGCACTTGCAAGGTCTCACACAGCTGCCACGTCCCGAACAATTGTCGCTTGCGGAAAGCACGCTCTACCTTGAAGGCAACCTTTTCCGCCAGCTGCCCTCAAATGGTACCTTCGGTTACGCCAACGTTACTCGCTTGTACGCCGCGCACAATCGGCTCAACATCGTGTTGCCGGCTCATCTGCCGCCTAGCTTGACTGTGTTGGATTTGCGCGCCAACCATTTGGAGCGTTTGAGCGCAGGCTTTCTGCGCAGCTACCTCAACGGTAGTGAAACACTTACAGAGTTATATCTCTCCGAAAACCCTTGGTTGTGCGATTGCGAAACTGAACTGCTATTATATACACTACGCGCACAGAGCGCACGCATACCCGACGCTGGCGATATGTATTGCGCCAATTTTCCCAACGTAACCCTCTTGAATGTGATATTCAACGACGTATGCGTGCTGCCCACCAGCAGTTTGGGTTTGATGACGCGACTCATTGCCATCTTTCTCACAATTCTGCTGCTACTCAGTCTTGTTACGCTCTACTACAAATACGAGCTGGAAGTCAAAATCTGGCTGCACGCACACAATTTGACTCCCGTTTGCTTCAGCATCGACGATCTAGACAACGATAAAACTTTCGATGCCTTCATCTCATATTCGCACAAGGATAAGTGCTATGTGAACAACACGCTGTTGCCACAACTGGAGCACGGCGATCCACCATTTCGAATTTGTACGCACGAACGCAATTGGCTTGCCGGCGCCTATATACCAGAGCAGATTGTGGAGTCTGTGGCGCAGTCGCGGCGCACGATTATTGTGCTATCGCAGCACTTCGTCGAATCCGATTGGGGTCGCATGGAATTCAAAACGGCACATCAATGCGCCATTAATGAGAAGCGTGCGCGCATTATAATAATCAAGTATGGCGAGATTACAAATACGGCGGGACTCGATAGTGAGTTGGAGGCTTATTTGCGTATGAATACATATCTTGATTCTGAGGATCCAAGATTTTGGCAAAAGTTGCGTTACGCAATGCCGCATAAAAGAGGTGAAGGGCGGAAGGCGGGCATGCTTGAGGTGAGCGGTAGAATATATGTGAGTGGCCAAGTGGAATTGAACCAGTTGAAAAGCGAAAGAGAGGAGAAGTGAAAATATTGGAACTTTGCGCACAAAATATACGCCAAAATGAACGAATCACTTTTATATTTAAACTAAGTCAAATATATTATAAATAAAGAGGCTATGTGAATTGGAAATGTTTGTAATGTTGATAAGTCTTTAAGGGAAAGGAAACCATTCATTCAGTTTGATATTGAACCATGAACTTCATCTTAAGAAACTATGAGCCATCTGCTCATTGTACCAGGGTCCATAAAGACACGCAGCTGTTCTTTTCTCCAGCCTCCACCTCTAAGTGCCCCAATGAACATATTTGGGGCCGCGGTGAGAGAAGCTTTCGATTGGGAGTTGTGATCTGCATTTCCTAGAGCCGGAGAATCCCGCAGTTTTCGAGTAAAAGGCTAGCGCTATATACGATTTTGCACTTGCAGCCCTCTCGAGGCTGCTGCTGCTTGTTCAAGAATAAGGACCATTAAACTTCAAGGAAAAAAAGCCAATCGGGCACTCATACCTTTGGCGATCCTTTTGCTAAAAAAGATACGATACCACGCCTCAAATATAAAAATGGAAGCTTGGATTTAGCTCAAACTCAGGAGTGTATTTGGAAAAACGAGCAGGAGCTTCAGCTCACTTTTAACGCATGAGACACAATAGACTGCTCTCTGGGTAGTAACCGGTCATAATCATCTGCCCTCTCATATGCACCGGATTTGCTAGACCAAGCAAACCGCCGAACAGCTTAGTAGTACGATTTCATCTAAATAGTAAGGCAATATTAGCATTTATTAGAATAGAGCTACTCCACGTTGTACGCAGTTGCATGCTTTACTGAAACAAATGTCTGGTGCTAGTCAGATATCATTAGAAAGTATACGTTGATGCCCGAAGCCTGATGCTACGCCTACCACGTCCAACCAGTCTTTGATGACAATGCAGACGGAATGAATTCCTGAATCGGCTGTTCAATTACTTTTGTATTATGTTTTACACGGGCGTGGTCGTGCGGCCTTAAACCCCCTTTTACCCCGTTTACCCCTATCGGTAGGCTATGGCACACTCCCGGGTTAATTTCTGCCTTGAAAAAGGCTTCTCATTAGTATCATTCGTCATTCGGAGGCGTCGCTAAACTGTAGGTCCTTATCCTTTGTGTGAATACATCAAGATACTTACCACAAATCAGAGGAGAAGCTTGGCCATTATTGCGGCGGACTCCTTGCGTATATATATGGTTGCATCAAAGCAACTTTCTTTAATTGAGTCTTTAATTAACTTTATAGGTTTGATAAGTTTTTGTGCGGAATTATCTAAGGCGGTTTAACGCGTATAAAAAGTGGGAGATCGTAGCAAAAAAGGTAATAAGCGGCAGTAAAAACTGGACCAGAACTTGAGCGAGCACAAAATCAAGTCCTCAAAATAGCTAGTTACATTTCAAAGCAAAAACGAAAAAGGAAGAGAAAGAATAGCCAAAATGTCAAATAACAATTGGTATTAAGTTTGGTTTGGAGTCGCAAAGTTAACCCTTGTAAACACTAGTGCGTTCACCTTTATGTTAATGTTATACATATTACAACTTTACAATTAGCTTAAGTGAACCCAACAACCATGAACTAGCCAATGTGTATGCACCTTGGCCTCGAAAGTTGCAGACGAGTTTGTTGCGCTTCTGTGTTTTATTGACAACAGCGATTGCATGTACGATAAAAGAGAGCAAGCTGTCGAACTTAATCCCCGATAGTAGTGTACGATATTACTTGGTGTTTCCTCAGCAATACATGCGTTGCTGTTGTTGTTGTTGTTGTACCTACTTAGCACTGCCAAGATTGGCTTTTCCCTCAATATTGTTCGTCAGGCTCAACTAACGGCAGACCCCGGAAGTGTGCCCATCCAACTGAGTTGGTCCATAGCGAAAGTGCGTTAGTTAAGTGGGGTTTTTGTGGACTTGGAAGGATGTTTCGAGTCGTGAGGGGACTCAATGGCATGCCGGGTACTCATTGGGTGCATCTGCATTTATCCTAGTCAGGTAGGAGCTTAGCCTGCTGCAATAGCCTGAGCGTAGTTGGCAAAAGGGCACTCACATGTCGAAAGTTGGTGTTAGTCGAGACGACTCCCTGTAAATTACGTTTATGATCTGACGGTACGCTGTCGGATCTAGAGGTTGTTTTAAGAACTTGTCCGGTTGACCACGTCCGTTGCACCTTACTACGAACTGCTTTCATAGCATAGTTTTGTGCTCCCTGACGCGCAGAATTTTAGCCCCGCAATGTGCATAGGTGGTGCTGTGGCGACACCAGAAAGCATACCTTAGCGGTAAAGATTGCCGCTAGCCCCCGGCGATCGATTTATATTTCATACGACGACCGACCAGTTTGAGGCAGACGGGGCATATACATACTGAAGGAAATGGAAGCTAAGTTGGAAGAAAAAGTCTATATTAAGTAGGGTATCCGGTTTCGTTATCTTGGCCTGACTGACCACAACCAGGAAAATCGCACATATAGCAAAAAAAAATGTTTTTTACACCGGCACGAGGCTAGTAACCCCTCATGAAACTCATTAAAGTCATGAGACAGTTTGTCTAAAAATGTTGACGAACTCAAAAAATTTTAGTGAAATTTTTCAAGATGGCCTATCAGACCACAACGCTACTCGTAGGGTTATGTGATTTGATTGGAAGACGGTAAGGGTATTGGTATCGAATAATCGGAGCAGATCGAAGAGTTTGGCCATTACCGCTGAAACACAATGCCGGCGAACGGCGAATTTTTCGCCGCGAATGTTCGCTGTAAAAATTAACACACACTGTCGTATATGAGAACGCGCACAACCGAAGCATAGGACGACGTTCACCCGACGCCTGTTCGCGACGATAGACTCATTTCTGTTGTCGTCGCTGGCGGCTGCGGCAAAATACGATCCATTGTGGCCATATACTAAATATTCTCAGATTTTTTAAACGAAATTGAAAAATCCTGTATTAGTTTTTGTTGAAAATTAATAATCTTGTTTGTAAAAATTTTAATTGTACCTTGTCATAAGCAGCTGATTTCGTCCTCGCCGTTGTTGGTGTTTAATGAGCGAAATTTTTGCGCAAAAGTTGCTGCCGTTGTCACTTTACTGGGCGAAAATTCGCCGTTCGCCTGTATTGTGTTTCAAAAGTTACTTTCCAACGAGGATTAACAATGCTATTGCCGGACACCAATATTGAGCAGTCATCAGCATCGAAATAGAATAGAAAAATTTATGAAAATCACGGAAAGAACATCACTGTACATATAAGAGGTTTTTAATTCTTATAAGTTTCAAAATTTAACATGTAAGTAATAGGGACAACTGCTCCACGCCAGCCGATTCTACGGACTGAAATTCCTTGCGGTTTTTCGGCCAGCGACTGTGGTTTTTGTGACCTTTTTCAGAAATGCCTTTCCAACTGTTTTTTCTTCGATAACTCCCTATTATTGTTTTACGAGATTCTTTGGTCCTTTGTGAAAGTCCCTAAAATTATCCTACCGTTTATATGGCATCCTTGAATTTGTTTCTCAAGCTTTTACCGGAACTACCCGTCATAGTTTTTAAACAGAGAATTACTTTAGTTAAAGGATTAGCTATGTTGCTCACAGAACATCTCTTCATATGTCTTAACTGTCTAATTTGAAGTGGCATCACGATGTGTGGTGTACCTGGCATACGCTAATACTAGACATTCGCATTAGGGGCAGACGTCTTCTTTCTTATTTTCGAGATTGACGCTACCGCAGTGGCTATTGCATGGATGAACTATTTTAGGGACAGTCCGCGTAGACAACGTAATGTCTCTGATTCAGATTCTGCAAGGTAGGCTGTCAGTTCGTCAAAACAATCTTTCCCACGCATTGGGGGCAGCTAAGAACATCGTCATGGTGATCAATTGAAGATTATTTCGATATTGAGATTATTTGCTGCAAGCTCTTTTAAAGAATACTCTAAAACGAGTAAATTGACATGCTAACTAACCACCATGTTTCCTATATACTTTTTTCAGATAAAAGATGCCTTAAGAGACTAAAACTAGAAAAGGGTCTCCTTAAACTATGACCACAACTCCTGGAGTGCTTTGCGCCTCAGCTCAAAATCTGGCTGCCTGTCAGTTCGTATTACTCCTAACAATGAACGCGCTCGCCCAGTCGAATATCTTCTCGACCACTAAGAACCCGTTGCTAACGAAACAGAAAGTCAAACCAAATGGCCCACAGACTGCATTCAAAACCTGCTACGAGGGCAAATGTCAATGCAAAGAAAAAGTGACCAATTGCTATTTGAGTGATCGTAGCGGCGCAGTGATATTTGAAATTGCAAGCAGCGCTGAACAGGATACGATAACACTGACCTGTGAGGGCGCGCCAAAAGATATCGATTCCCTTTTGAACCAGATTTCGCATAAGTTCACATTTCATGCGGCGTCCTTTAAGCTGAGGAACTGCGCACAACTACCGAATATGTTGCGGCGTCCCAATGTGACTTACATGGCCGATGTGGAGTTCAATACACAAATGCTGGTACCTGAAAAGTTTTTCTGGCACGCCAAAGGCTTACTGACGCTGAGATTTAATATTACAACCGACGACTTGGAAAATAGCTTTCCGCCGCTACTTTTTCACAAGCTAAAGGAGCTAATTAATTTGGAATTGATAATAGTTTCCGATGCTGCAGTGGTCACAGTGCCCGAGGAGATGTTAAATGAGCTCCATGGTTTGGAAGTGCTGTCTCTATATGTATACCACCTTGAAACTGGTTATTACGAACCGTTGGATGCACGGCGCACGACCGTACGCAACTTAAGCAGCGCACATTTTCGCGATCTATGGGCGCTAAGAAGCCTGCTGCTCGACGCAAATAACCTGCAGACGTTGAATGATACTATGCTTATGCCATTGCGCGAATTGAACCAACTGGGCTTGAGCCTGAATGGTTTAGAACAGCTGCCTGCAAATTTGCTTGCAACGCAAAGCAAGCTGGTCGTAATAGACTTGAGCATGAACTCGCTAACATCACTGCCGCTGGGCATATTCAAAAACACGCCACTGCTTTGGAAGCTGCAGCTAGCCGAGAACCGCTTCAAAACGCCCACGAATATTATAGAGAGTGTGCGGCCGCTACGTTATCTCCACCAACTCGACCTGAGCAACAATCAACTCGTGCAGTTGTGGGGCACTGGTAGCCTACGAAACCGCTCGCTCTTGACGCGCACTAACATTAGCGCACCACTGGAAGTGCCACAGTTCGCAACGTATGTGAGCTGGGAGCGCGGCGCATTCAANCGAAACCGCTCGCTCTTGACGCGCACTAACATTAGCGCACCACTGGAAGTGCCACAGTTCGCAACGTATGTGAGCTGGGAGCGCGGCGCATTCAATGAGCGCCAAA
>NW_016159421.1:80508-86458 GCF_001687245.7 Rhagoletis zephyria | reverse complement strand
AGAGACTAGCTGAAGAATATGTAAGTGAAATTAGAGATATGCTAGGGGCAAAATGTGATTGGATTGGTCAAAAACTGACTTCTCCAGCATTTTTGAACAAAATGTCCCCCAAAACTTTGCACTATGTACCGGCCGCTTTGACGTTCGATTTGGTAAACATTTTCCTTTTTTTGTTGTTTTAATACTAAAGCTCATAAAAATTATTTTGAATTTAATTTTATAAAAAAAATCTTCGACTGAGGTCAACAAAGTAAACCTTTTCTTAANTTTTTGTTGTTTTAATACTAAAGCTCATAAAAATTATTTTGAATTTAATTTTATAAAAAAAATCTTCGACTGAGGTCAACAAAGTAAACCTTTTCTTAATCCATTGTTTCTAAATTTGGCATTACTTGAAGGATAATGAATCAGACTATATGTATATCAGATAATCTAATCTAAAAAATTTCCATTTAAATTATCTTTTTAATGATAAATTTTTCGAACTAGGGTCTTAAACGAGTCGAAAATAATGAGTTTTATAAGTGATTCTAAAAATAATAGCCAACAAATTGTCACGCTGCAAAAAAATCAGTTGTTTAAGGAAACCAAAAAAATATCAGTAACCAAAACTTCTACAAGGCCAGTTCTAAAATTGTCAGCAAATTTAATATTTTAGCTCTTCTCACTTTGCGACAAAAATTAAACTGCCTACAACCAATTTTTCAGGTGTTGCAGGAGCGAATGCTTGGGGAGCACGTCCATCTGTTACTTAATCTACAAACGGACGCATCCTCCACAAAAAAGCAAGATAATGCATTTCCGATTTAAAATATTAAAACTCTAAAATAATTGGTTCAAGCAAGTTTGAAGGGTTATATGTTGTTACGCGCGTTACAAGGGCTCCTGTTCCTTGGAAGATAAATGGATTTCTTAGAGTGAAAAGTCCTAACATATCGCGTTGCATCTTTGACTGGGACGAGATTCGATGGATACTAGTATTTAACCATTACTACTCCATAGAGATTTTCTTTTATAATTTTTACTAGGAATTTTTTCCATATAAAAGAAATTGTCGTGCATACTTAATATGGAAGAAAATGCGCAAAACCCTCAGCTAAAAAAATTATGAAAAATCAACGCGATTTTCTAGCATCTGGGAACTTGTACTGTAATCTGCCAAAATTTAATGGGTTATAAAACCACATAACGAAGGACTTAATAGAATAATATTGCCACCACAACAGCAAAATCAACATTCCACTGCAACCAAAAACTGACCTAAATAAATACTGTGCAAGATAAGCAATATAAATTTGTACATACATATATATATGTATATGTGCCAGCATATATTCATGAATACACACCAGCTTCCAAACCCGATTAGGACGAAAACAAAATCGCTTTCTTCCTAATCATC
Source organism: Rhagoletis zephyria (assembly GCF_001687245.7). Lineage (NCBI taxonomy): Eukaryota > Metazoa > Arthropoda > Insecta > Diptera > Tephritidae > Rhagoletis > Rhagoletis zephyria. Next base: position 85,056 of record NW_016159421.1, on the reverse strand, counting down.
TGCGGCTAAGCGTGTCAGTGTGGCAACCACAAAAACATACTGCAATGATGTTGCAAAATAAATCAGCTACCATGTGGCTTAAATCCGCAAATTGTGCTAACAGAATTCTATACACATATAGTAGATTGAAATAAACTACATACATATATGTATTTAAGTGTGTAATGGGTTCGTTGTGGTATGTAGAGCAACATATCCCAGTCGCTTAATCACTTTGTGTTGCGCTCATAAGTGGGTATGTATTTAATTATATGATTATGTATGTCTATATGTTCATATATGTATATATCGGACAAATAAGTTTACCATACATGTATAAATTTATCCAAGCAGATATGCAGTAAATTTCTAATGAATACATGGAAAGTAGGTTAAAGCGGTTAGCCACTAAACACACACTTGCCGATGTGAAAGGCACATTAACCATAAATACATGAACGCATACATACGAGTACTTCCAAATATATATACATATGTACTCTTTTAGATTAATATCCTTTGGCTTAGGATACCCACTTATCTATACTTTGCCACTTTCTCTGCCTCTAATGCCAATTGTGCAGAAATATATCATTAAATAACGCGAAAATGTTGATAAGACCATCTTTTTCCTTTGTTTATTAGTGTTGGTGTAGTGTTCTTTGTTTTCGCGGGAAGCTAATGATATTACCGCCGTCTAAATACTTGTCGATAATAGTGGTTTTAGTCGCGTACATACTAATTCTGCCATTGATCTGTTATTCCCTCTTCTTCTTTATTGGCGCTGTAACCGCCTAGCTGATTTTGGCTGAGTCCAAAACAGCAAAACAGCACGTCAGTCATTTCTCTTCTGTGCCACCACCAAAATTTATATGTGATATCTTCGACTATAGTAGCATCGACGTAGGGGTTGAGGCTTAGGAAATCTGGTGAAAAAATTTGCTTTCTACATTTAAGGACCACCCTAATGTGCATATATGTATGCCCGACTGGGAATTTGTCTATTATGTGTATTGTGTGTTACCTACATATGTACTACATACAATTTTATTAGTCATCAAATTTAAAATATCTTGTATGTACATATGTAACTTACAAACATTTATCTGTATGCACAAAAATATGTCAGACAGCCATTAACCGTATTTTGTAAGCATATGAAGTACATATGAAGTAATTATGTGGTCCGAATTTCTGCATTCCATTCAAGTCTTTTGCTATATATACATACATACATATGCTGCGTAATATTTATAGTAGGCATATTAATATTACAAAGAATTTTCATTTCATTTTCTTCGGTGACCAAAATTTTCAACATTTTCAACACTTCAGTCATTTGAGAGTTAAATTCCTTTCTGCACTTAAATTTAGTATAGTAAATTTGGTAAGTCGCACGGAAGTTTTTCGCAAAAAATTCCTTTTGGTGTGATAATTTGATGATAATCATCTCTATATGTTGAAATAATATCAGTAAACCCTTGAGATGTCATATCCATCGTAACCTGCTCAGAACTGTGATTGTAAGTCTTTCTTCAACACACACTTTCAAAATCTGGCCTAGATGCTGCAGCAGCTTATGATTGTTATTTAAATTTATTTCTTGGCAAATGCATATACTTTGGGCTAAGTGGCTCGCAATTAAAACGTAAAAAAAGAAAAAAACTACCCCAGCAATGGGTTGCGTGCTGGGCTGAGAACCCGACACCTAAAAAATTATACCAATGGAACGATCAGATGTGCTTCCAAAAAAATATATTTTAGTTAATTCCTTAAGGTCGTTGATTTTCTGCATTTCACTCCAATGCCTCTGTCCCTTATTATCTGTGATTCCGGGATTTTTTTGTTGCCTTATATTCCTTTATCTAGTCTGCGCTGCAATTCTTGCCATCTGCTTACAAAGTTCCCTAAATGAATGACATCGGAAGCAAGTGTAAGAGCATAACGTGAGTTATCAACTATTCTATCACAAAAGTGCCTTCTGTCCTTTTCTCTTCCGCCGCCTTGTGTTCAAGTTTTCATCCGGTTGAAGATGAGATATACAGGTGTTATCCCCACCTGTAAGTTTCTTTGTAGTTTGAACGATGTTTGACTGTTATCGGTTGTGTAACTGATACCAATGTCCGACTCTATAAAAAGAAAAAAAAGTCCCATCTTGCGTTTTTTTCTTTTTTGGAACCTTTGCATGATCTTGTCCTTATCGAAGACCGAGTGTGTTTGTGTCCATCATAGGGGAGCTAAGCATAGAGCATATGCGCGAGTGGGGAGTTTTTATCTGGCTTATCTTCCCCATGCACATATATTCTGAGGTAACTCTACACATAAGCGGCGGGTATTCAGACGCTACTATCCTTAATATTTTCCTACTTTCTGCGACTCTAAATCCCATTCGAGATTCTCTCATCTACTAGAGTTTGGCCGTTGTTTAAAACGTAAATCGTATTTCGGTTAAGGTGGTTACCCTTTGCCTGTGCCGAAAACGAAGTTTCGCTGACGTCAGATGTTAATACCGGAGAGCTAATCCGGACTAGTTAGAAAGTACGAATCCAAGCGCCTAATCCGCAATCTAACAACAGCTGGGTAGTCTAAGAGGAAGAGTTGAAATGAAACCACCTCGTCGTCCTATTGGTGTGATATTTAATCTCAATGCGTAAACCCCCCTGTCAGTACACCTACCAGAATCGAGAGATCCGGCTTCGCCAGCCTTAAGAGATCCCTAGATCGTCTCTGATCCACCTTGGGTTAGAATGACCTCGCAGTGGCACATGCCCTGACTTTCCACTAGTGATCGCTGCTTTGACTTGATGCCCGTATTTCTAAGAAATGTCCTCAAAAAGTCAAAGGGACTGCCACTATCTTTTCCTTGGGATGTAACCACAAGAGTGCCACCTCTGCCCAGTAAATCAGCCACACAGTTTCCTGTAATTTAACTATGGCCTGGCACCCATAAAAGCCTGACAAGTAAATATTTCGATGCGCCCAAAAGTGAATTAAAGCATTCTCTAACAAGCTTCGAACGTAATGTAAAGTGGGCCCAGCTGACCTACTTTTTCATACGAAACGAAAGAGAAATGCGATGCGATAGGCAATCGCCACTGTGTAGTACTTACGATATATTTGCGCGAATGCATCGCATTACAGAGTCACCAACCAGGGCTCCTGTAACCGTCTGACTGTCTGATTAGCTGTTAACTTCCCTTATGAGTACATATTATCCAACTTTCGTTGAGGTCTGATTCAACTGAGCCATTGCACCTTGCTACATCTCTGTCTGCCTTTCTAAGGGACACCATTGTTATTACCATTACCAATACCATTCAAATTACCATTACCATTACTATTATATACCAATTACATTTACCATTACCATTATCATTACCATTACAATTACCTCTACCATTACCATTGCTATTACAAATACCAGTAGAACTACTACTACCATAACCATTACTAATATTTCAACAGAAAACATGTACATACTTCCTCCCCACAATCGCATACACCACTTCCTTGTTTGTTCTCTCCAATTTTTATCGACTCGTTGTTTTCCGAGCTTTCACGCATGCGTTAATGGCAATTTTTTTAATTTGCAAGCTTCCAACGTAATCCAATAAAAGGCGTTTATTCAATAAAAAGCGAAAATTTGCTGAGCTGCTAGCGATTTACAGTACAATATTTAATATTTTTAACCTACACGCTCACATACAAAACTACGGTACATATGTACAGTTACGAACAAACAATAAAACCAAATCAACACACAAAAACCGAATTAAACAACAACAACAAAAATTCACTTTTCGCCACAGCTGTGGCTCAAAAATCGCTGACAGCAATTTACGTTTTTGGAATTTTAATTACAAATTGTATCCAACAGCCAACTGACCAAATGCACAGTCGGACGGTGATGTGGCAAGGCGTACAGCAGCAGCAGTAAATTTCCCAATGCACACAACGTATCAGTGTATTTACGCGCGCGAGAGAAGTACTACACACAAAAATATCTACGTAAATAAATAAAATATAAACAAACATGCCAAAATGAAACCCGCAGCAATGACACGTTTATTTTTCGCATTTATTTTTTGGCTCATCATAATTCGAGGCGGCAACTGATTATGGTTTGCGAACTGTGCATATTTATGTACATGCATATGTACATATGTACCCTTTTGGTCAACTGATTAATTTAAGTGACACTTTGACCAGTTTTGGTTATTTTTCTTTACTTTATTTAATGTTTATAATTTTTTGTATAAAAGTTTAGCACTTTACCTTACCAGCCCCACATAAATCCACATTTCAAAGTTCGTATACAAATTTTTGCATTTTCTTCCATAAAAAGTATGCTAGCAAATTACTTTTATAAAGAAAAAAATGTCTAGCACCATCAGCAAAAGTACTATTAAAAATCAACGCAATTTTTTAGAATCTTGAAATTTTGCACTTTAGCCTACTAAAATTTAATGGGCTATAAAAATGCATACCTCAAATTTCAAAATTTTTTAATAAAAAGTTTAACATTTTTTGATGAAATTGGTATTGTTTGTTGATTTTTTATATTTTTTT
>NW_016159421.1:27990-79039 GCF_001687245.7 Rhagoletis zephyria | reverse complement strand
TGGGCACTTGAGCGGCATGCCAAAGCTATCAAAACAACACCTTTACTACCTAGTGCGATATTTATGTACGTGGCGTATGCTGTTTGCCTTTGTCCATTTTTGCCTTTTACCATTGCTTATATTCGCATAGAATCAATCAAGCAGTCAACCAGTCACGCAGTTTCGATGCCCTGAACGAGGTATATATTGATAGTCAATAGCATCTTGCAGTTGGCACAGTGTTTTATATCGGCACATATTTGAAAACGAGCTCTCTAAACAAGTTAGGTTTCTTTTTTGCACCGCTTAAGTGTTAAATATCCAGCTGCATTTCGAAACCACCTACTCATAATTCCGTTTCCGCAATTGATGTTGGAAAATGCACTGCTGTGGGGAAAGCGCAGGACATTTGTCAGAAGTACTTATTTGAAGACTTGAGCAGTCTGGAAACGGTCCGAATATCTAGGGAATAGGTCGGTATGAGTTAAAAGTATCATGAGATATTGGTCCTGTTTAGGTGCGTATGCTAACACCAGGCGCCTAAATGCATGCTATGCACTTCTGCGGATGCAAAAATTTCCTTTATGCAAATTATAAAATTTTTGCACATGCACTTCTCAACTGCCATGTAATTGAACTCTCTTAAGTTTTCATTAGAAGGCACTTCAAACTATGCTCAGCCTAGACTGATGCATCCTCCGGACATTGGTCCCGACTCTGCCTGACCTGCAATCATGCAGAGGTGGTTGTTGTTGTTGTTGTAACAGCATACTGATTCCCCAACGACTTTTCGGAGAGTGTTGCTGGAGTGACAGTCCTTGGCGAGATATAAATCTGGGTCGTTCCGGTTACATAGACCCGACTGTCGTGGGAAGGATGCAGAGGTACTCACCTATAGTTACCGTGTCCACAGTGTCTACCCACACGTGGCCACAGTGTCTACCTACCATTTTTGCACCAAGAAATATATATATTTTTTTTTAGCACGCGAACACACTGGTCTCCCCTCTCACTGAGTTATTCACGTCTGCATAGAACGTTTTGATAAATGTATCGACTTCAATCATCTCGAGACTCTTTTTTTTTCTATAAAAACTGCCGTTTGGGTTCATGTTATTCATATATGCAAGTAAGTTCATTAGGGTGTCCCATCCTCCATACAAAAATAAACATTGATTTTCAATCCGAATTGTGAAATGTATTATATTTTAAGGCTTCCGCCAAAATATTTCAGAAAAATATTAAGATTAACGTGAGCTGGGTTGATTCGAAAATATATAAAAAAATAGATTTTTTAATAAAAACTAGTTATTAAGAATATCTGTTACCAAAAATCACCTCAGATGGCAAAAAAGCTTAAGTTTAAAGGATTTACATAATTTTTTTTTTTATGTCATCAAAGAAATCAAAATAAAAGTTTTTGTGATATTTTCAAATCAGTTCAACTCATGTAAATCTTAATATTTTTAGCGAAATATTTTGGCGAAATTCTGAAAATGTAACAAATTGCATAACCGCAACTTTTTTGGTGTGGCACCTTAATGTTCATACATACCTATTTGCGTAAAAAAATGTGTTCTAAGCCTCAGATCTAAACACTGTGCTCTAATACAGCACCATGTACCCGTAGTTACCTAATAGTAAATTTAACACCTACTTTCTGATAGCAAAAGGCCTTTAATATTGAAAAAATAATAATAATCATGTAATAACAGTGTCCGAAGCTTATCGAAAACTCAAACAAAATTTGCAGTAGGCGCTTCAACTTCCTTTTGTGCTATGGTGTCTGTTCGAAATATGAAATTGTTTTTTTTTTTGCTTTTTTGCCTTTTTGCGCGTTCCTCCTTAGTGGATTTCGCTTACCATCTGTTTTGCTTCTTTCCGCTGCATTTATCCAATTACTCAAAAAAAGTATTTTCTGTGCAAATAAGCAATCATCATAAAATTATTTACCCGCAGGTTGATAAATTGAAAATGTTCCAGCTGACTTTTTGCAATTGCAAATAAAGGATAGGAAAATAATAGCGAAAAAGCTGCAGAACAATCGAAGTCTAACAAATGCACGGTGCACATACATATATGTACATACATAGATACCTAACGAAAGTTAATCATACCCATGCATTTGAATTTATCTCTGACTTGTTTGTTTTTGGTCTCCTTGACAAGCTGGCGCTCAATCATGAAGATCATAAATGCGAATAAAAGGTGCACGTAACAAACTCACTTATACCTATACACATTCCGATAAGCATTGGTATAGCACATGCCACCATATCTTCCTCCAACTGCTTGCATATCACCTACATACTCTGTTATACTATATTTGTGCATCGCACCACCGCCTCTTCCCCCCAAAGTCAGCTCATAAATCTTCGCCTTCATTCACTTGCAATGCGTTGAAAGATTTTTATTTGTATTCGAAAAGGAAATTGACTTTTGTTTGTTGGCATTTTGGTTGCTTGATTAGCTACAACGCTTGGATATTTGCTCATGTGTTGTAGCCTTTGTTGATCTTTTGGCCTTTTCTGCTTGCGCTTTTTGGCTTTTGATTTTTGGATTCAACTTGCTCGCCTGGTGTTCACCTCTTCATCGCATTCATTCATATTGGCAATTAATTATACTTTTTTTTTGTTGGCCGATTATGATTTATGGTTTGTGATTTTAGCTGGCAGGCGTTAATGATGTGTGCATTTTTTAGCAAACACTTTGCCCATGTTGTTCAAGGATATTTGCATGCTCATTTCCGTTTCACATGCTTGGAGGAAGGTAAAAGATTGAGAAAATTGTACAGCAAATAAAAAAAAACAGCACAAAAAATTGGTTATTCTTTCGAAGAAATCGAAGAGGCAAGTACATACGTAAGTGCAAGCAAAATTCGCCAAGCAGTTTACTCGAATTGAGGTTAAAACTCAGCGCTTTACAAGAATTAGAGAACTTTTGTGCACCACAAAGTGAAGCTTAAAGTTAAAATGGGTATCTCGGGCAAAGATGTGCAGTTAAATTCTTTTAGTGTTGTCTACTTGCTCCTCATCGAAACAAGATATCTGCGAATAATGGGCCCTACTGTTTCCTCTTCGTTTTCGTTTCGTTCTGCAGCCTCTGGGGAATTTTTGCTTGTAATGCCCAGCCTTCTGAATAGGGTGCTAACCGACCATTTCGCAGTAAGAGCCTATCCTTGAAATTTCAGATAAGATAACAGAACATGTGTTCACTTCGGTCCGAAGCATGTGAGAGCGCAGATGATTATGACCCAGTGAGAAACCTGATGTTGGCGCTATTAAGTATATTTGTGTGCATTCTCATCTAAGGATGTCTACTGCTCTACATTGCCTGTTTTCTGAGTTTATTCATTCGGTAGTTGTGAGTATCGAAGAAGAACAACTGAGTCTGCAAAATGGCTCCGGTCCTATGAGAACAGCCGACGAATCTTATCTAGTCAGTCGTCGACGATCTCTTTTCCTTGCTAGCACTGGTAACTTCGATAGAAAGTTTTGTGCTGGGTTCGTAGACACCCGTACCTGCTCTTTCCTCAAATCTGAATACGTCTGTATACCGGTTACCAGTTACCTGGGATCAATTTTAGGACATACACTTGGCAGGAGTTCTTGGTGTGTTTTTTTTTTACATTTTCAACCATTTCGAATCTGCTACTGCTTGAACAAAACAGTGGAGTAGAGACCATCCCAGAAGCGACTCTACATACTGCAGCAGTTGTACAAGTTCTCAATGATCGGAGAGTAAAGCCAATTTTGGAGCTTCAAGTGAATTTTGGGCCATCATTCTACGAAGGCATAAGTAACAATCGGACTGTATGGAGCTTTGTTAGTTTCATACAAAGGCAGTTCCAAAATACATATATTTATTCGGAGTATTTAAGTACTGTCCCTACATTGGTTAACAGACCAAGGTTTTTGTCATACGTTCTTGTGTTACTTTACAGCATTTTTGCATTAATGTTGAAGCCCACACTCACACACGGTAGCTTATACCTCACGCGGAGCTATCAAAACGTCGGAGAGAGCACTTCTGAATTTTCTTGGAAATTTAAGTACTAGAGAGACCAGAGGAAGGATATTAGAACCATCCCTTTAAGGCATCGATATTCCAGATAGGAGTTTTATTAACAAATTTCGGAAGTTTAATGCCTTCTACATACATACATATAACCCGATTGTTGGAGATTGTAAAAAAAATGTCTATTTTTATATGGTTTGCATTAGGTAACTTTCACCGCAAGCTAATGAGCGGCATTTTTGGTTGGAAAACAGCACCTCGCTCACATACTTCGAGTACTATACAAATGAACATACATATCTAAAATTTCTGTGGCACGTTGTTGGCGAATAGAACTTTCATTGTTTGTGCGCCTAAAAATATGCAAACGTTATGTGATTTTCAAAGTCAAAATGTGAAGTACGAATTTCATGCTTTGTTTAACAAACTTATTCATGAAACGAATATAATCCGACAGAGGAATGCCAGGCGGCAAAGACAAGTGAGTGGGAATTTTCAGAGTGCTCACAAAAGTATGCAATAATAAAGTAGTGTAGATATGAAGGGCTGAAATTTGTGATATTCGTCGACAGCTTAATACAACAGAAATTCCTCCTCTCTTAAGGATACAGGTGATACATGAGGAAGCGCTATACTCAATAGCTACACATGCATATATGGCTACTTAAAATATATGGCTGTATTAAAATATGTATACGTATTGTAGAAACATCGTCACCGACGGTGTCGACAGAAGGATGCGCTGCTGCGGCTTTCCCAATCCCCTTGTGCATTTGAAGCTATGTACATATGTATGTACATATGTGTAGGTGTCTGCGCCTCCCTCCATGTATGTTTGCTTACACATATTTATGCTCATGTCGGAATGTGTTTTTGTGTACACATGCATGTACATGTTTGCTTTTGTCATGCATTTTAGCGCCTTCTGGGCCTTTTCGGCTAATTTAAAATTCAATTAGCAGCTTTGTTGACAGCCAGCCGGGCAGGCAGGCAGGCAACTTGGCAGGGAGTTGCTAACAAACTCATACTTGCAACAAGCAGCCAATTGCACCCACGCAGCAGCCCCAGAAGCGCTCCAGCAACTCAGCCTAGCTGGCAAAGCGGTAAAAGCATATTTGTATACGTTGACAAAATATTTAAACGCACCAAAATTTGCCACAAACATTGGCAGTGCCTTCAGCGCAAACACTTGCAGACGCACACATACTACTACACCGACGAATAAACGGTGGAGTGCATAAGCATATGCGTGTGGCATGCACTATGAGCTGCATTGGCTTTGTTGTGTTTATTGGCATAACGGCGGGGGATGAGTGATTGTATTTTAGTATGGCCGCCAGCAATAAAGCTTTGTCTAGACGCTTGGAAATATAGATTTTAGATTTTCCTCTTTTTATCGGGTGTGTGTGCGAGGAATGCGTTTTCTATTTTATGGTGAGTGAAGTCTTTGCATAATCCAGAAAGGCTACATACATATAATAGCGATTTTTGAGAAAATTTGCCTTAACTCAAAGCGTGCACTATGCCAATCGTTTATTTGCTTCGTGAGAAGGGTTTACGGTCGATAAGCACGAACCCGACTTCGTAAGTGTGTCTTCTTCGAATATATCTAGAGCAAATCTCTATCTGGTCATTGCTGATCTTAGAGGCCTTTTTAAAATGTGGTGGATTACAGTCGTTTCTCCTGAGATTATCGCATAAAGCCTGTTGTAGTATTATCACTTTTTCTCATAAACGTTTCAGTTCTTTAATATTTGCACAAAATTCAAGCAATCAATTAAAATCAAAGACCACAGAAAATTTGTAGGTAAATATGGATTAACTTAGTGTTATTGACCACAATCATATTTTGCATATAAAAACCTGTGAACATTTTGTGGGAACTTATCAAAAATTCTTTTATTTTATTTTTTTAATTGAATCCAATATACTTCTGTGCTTCTGCAATGCTAAACAATTATGTTTGAAAAACAACAAATACAATTCGAAAACAATTTTTTTTTTAGAAATGCAGCTGTGCTGTACTAAAATAATACATAAATTCTATGAATTATTTTTAAATAAATTTTTCTGGACAATAGGTGTATATACAAACCGAACTAATGAAGTGCTTTATGAAGTTCTTATTTTATTATTTTATAGCATTTTTGCACACAGTTAGTCCAAAGTGATGCATACATTTGTGTCAATGGAAAATAAAACACCGCTATACTAAAGGTATGCAATGAAATATTTTTCGATACGCACAAATGATCCCAGAACTCAGTTTTATAGAATTGCATTGGCTACCCTGCAGGAAAAAAATATATTGTTTGAATAATGACTCCGATTACTTTTCACTGGCGACTCTCTTGCTACTGTGAACAAATTTCCGACAAAGAAGTCCAGGATATTTGTTAGACATGTACATACATACTTTCTCTAGTTTTTCTTCAATCTGTATCAGTTTTGGTCAGTATTTATCAGAGCTAAAATTACCTCACCGTTTAGGTCGGGTTGGTTAGATTAATGTGGTTTCCGTTAAATTTGTGCGAGCTTAAATGTCTAAAACTCAGCCCAACGAAGCCTTGGCTAAGAAGAGAAGAGAGTTTTGTTCAGACAACATTTCAATATCCACCAAATAACGCCATACTCACCTCTTCCAGGTGTACTTCAATCGGACAATGCTTTATCGAAACCTCCACTAATATCGAGAGTTAAGGCTTTGTGGCCCTAGGAGAGTCCCTCCATATACCCTGGTAAAGATTTATTAACATTCTTTCGTTTGACTATGGCATTTTTATATGTCATATACTTTTGGTATTAGTTAATTAAGTGAGACCTTTCAAACAGGTGGCATCCCACTTCAAAAGTATTTACAAGCCTAATCCATTTTGACTCCCCTTCGCCGGACATTGCTATACATATTTTAATTAATTGATGAAACATGTAAATGGAATTTGATTTTCCAAACCTGTGGCAACCACGCTAAATACAGTTCATGAATAAAAAAAATTTCAGACCCCATTCGATTGGTACCCCTATTTTAATAATTCACTGAACTTATTAAATAATTTGAATTTAAGTTTTTAAACAGGTGGCAACCCTCTTACAACACCTCAGAAATATTCTTAGCGTTCTAACTAAAGATTTCACCTTTGTTCGAGACCCTTTCATAGTTCAGCTTAGAAACAAAGCTTTTCAAACATATTTAGATTGTTACCCAGTTTGTAATAATCGATTTATTTTTTTAAGTAATTTGAATATGATTTTTTAAAAGGTGGCAACTCTTTTCAAAAAAGTTAACCCCTTCTACATATACAGTCCAAACCTTTTAATTTGAACACTCATTCCGGAAGATCGAATAAACGGTGCGGACATGATGGCATTGATTATTAAATAATTTGTTTTAGATTGTTCAACAGGTGGCAACTCTTTTCGAAAAACTAAAACCGGTTTGCAAATCTAAAGACCAAGCGCTTTAATTTGACATTTCGTTTTTGAAATTTGGGCGAACGGTACAGATACTTTGTCCTGGACAAAAAATCCCTTAGCGTTTTATATATAAAGATATTTCGGTACTCAATTTCTTTTACGGAACGCTAAAATAGATGAATATATGTACACACAGAAATGCATAAATAGTATGTAAACTACAGAAAGGCGCATCAGTGCCTCCGCCATACAAATACAATGCAACCCGAGCTCAAACCGATTTGGCAGCAAAAACAGAAGTGGGCTTGACTAGGCCAATGGTCCTCACTTCACAACCTACTACGTAATCCCACCTCTATACTTACTCTTGTATATACATATACATACATACATATGCACATATGAAAACAAAAATATCAAAAAACTGACTGAATAAAAATTTTGTAAAATGCGCGATGGCAATAAAAGTTCAAAAAATAACTCGAACACAAAGCGGCCAAAACTTGCCCGCATATGTGAGGTAGTGCATCCATACATATGCATATTTAGTGGCCTTCACAGCCAACAGATAACAGTGCAAACGTGTAACATCTAAAAATTTATTTATTTTTTCATCAAAATTTCGAAATAGTGAAAAAATGCTGCGCTTGAAAAGGCACAAAGTGGCGCAAAAAAGGTACACAAAGGATTTGAGTGCGAAGTAGTTACGTTTGAAAAATGTTTTCCTGACCATTACCGCCGACACTCGGTGAAGGCAAACAGTTACACGTAAACGTATAGCTAACAGCACTTGTACTAATACCATACGCCCCCACACGCATGCGAATGGCGCAACAACAACGACAACCAGTGCCCTCGCGCAAAATGCCACGCTTTGTCCATTTGCCAGTCTATGGAGTTTTTGACTAGCTTTGAGCTATTTTTAGTTTGTTTGTGTGCGCATTCGTTGTGTTTTGAATACTTTGGTGCTTCAATAGTAGATACGCTGCAAACTATTGACGGCAAAAGGGTTTTTATTGCCTGCGCCAAATCGAGCATTGGAAGCAGCAGGACATTCCGCACGACGCACCGCCGGACTATCAGTTTACCTCATGGCCAACGTCGAAATTCCAATGCAACTCAATTGCACTTTTATAACTTGCTATGTATGTGTGTGAAAGGTGTGGGAGCAAGTTAAAATAAAATCAACAACCGTTTTCGACACAGTGGGTCTAACCGATTTATTAAGATAGCAATACGATTTTTATTAATACTCATTCGCTTTACGCCATTTTTCATCTAACCACGAGAACTTAATGGGTTTAGCTCGACCAATTTTGCTTCTTTTACCAAGTAAAATGTATTGAATCTTAACTCAAATAAGTTTGAAAAGACCTAAAATGTTTTGTTGAGAGTCAAATAATAATAAAAAAGTATGATTCCATTAGGGTAGAATAACCGATCTTTCTTTGTATGGAAACCCAGTACTCACCCAGAGGAAGCGACAGTAGATGGAGGAGCTCTAGGAAATCTGTGCCAGAAAAAACAGATCCAATATTCTTTATGTCGAAGAATAAAGGCCCCAGCTTAGAACTACCAAGGTTGAATGGCAAAACTATGTGATTATTTAAAAGCGCGTAGTACCTCGAAGTTATACCAGGACCTATTCCAAGTTGGGAAAACCTGTAGTCTTAAACTAAAAGCGGTACTATGGATTTACCGAGCGGTGGTACGTCCGATCTTATGTTGCAGCTAAATACTTGATCTTGTGTACAGCCTTACCGAACATCTATGAACATGTAAAACTATTGGGAGTTCAGAGGGCCGCATGAGGAGTAATGATAAATAGCCCTCTGGGTACCCTCAGGCATACAGATCTTTACATAATGTACACTCCTTCCATGCTTACTGTAATAGTATGGCTGCGGGTTCGGTAAGAACCCAAGATAGGACAGAACACCGATTATATATGAAGTGTGTTTTCTCTTTAAAGTCGGTGGACATCTTCCCCGGCAGCCGAGGGGCCATTTTGGCTCTGGTGTTCTCTGAATGCAGAGCTATTTTGAAAAGAGTTAGTAAAAGCTTCGAAGTATTTAAATTCAATTTAGCTCGCTGATTATCGCTGTATTCCAAGAAATTAATGGGAAGAGTTACAAATTGGCCTCCAAAAAGACCCAGATCTCGCTCCCAATCGAAGCAAAATACGGGAAGATCCTTGCCCACAATATTCAGAAATCGTGACGTGATACAATCCCAAAAGCACGCATACACGCCTACAATGAATTCTATACCTTCAGTTGTAGGGACAAAAATGAACAGGGAACGGTAAAGCATCTCCTTTGGGGCATGTCCAGTTACGATGAAGAGCAGAAACCAGGGAACAGTTATTGATGAAAACTGTCATGGAAAAATTCACTAGGAAATGTTCTACAACTAAGTGATACATACCTATTGATTTTTTTTCATCTAGACTCAAATCTTAAAATAAACTTTTTTTAGCAATTTTTATGCAAAATCAAAAAATTATAACAATTAGTTTTGGTTTTTATATTATGATCCAAAATAACAATTATTTTTGATTTTTATATTTTATGTCTTAGATAACAGTTATTTTAAAGTTTTATTTATAAAAGCCATCAATAAAAATCAGTCAGTGACTTCTCCTCTTAAAAGTCATCAATATAAATCAGTCACCGACTTTTATTTTTTAAATCATTCGCATAAAAGTCATTAACATTTTTCGCAGTTAAGAAGGTGTTGGGAAACAAAAGTTTACTACGACTTATACAAATGACTTTTATAAGTATGATTTAAAAAATTGGAATATTAAAAAATAAAGGTCAGTGCCTGATTTTTATTTATGACTTTTATAAATAAAAGTATTCGATAACTGTTATCTAGGACATGTAACTTAAAAATCAAAGATAACTGTTATTTGCAGATTATTTAGATAAAAATCAAAAATAATTGTTACTTTGGATTTATAAAATAAAAGTCAGAAATAACGGTTATTTAAAGAGTAATTAAATAAAAGTCAAAAAATAATTGTTAAAGAGCGATTTTTTTAATAAAAGTTGTAACTGTTACGGTCCCTGGCTGAAAAAATATATGTCAATATACATATAAGCCTCCAAAACATACTCGATTTTACCAACAACAACGATGATGTCTAAAGCCGTTAACACCTATTTCTGAAGAACTTATAATACATTGAGTTTTTGATTTATACTTACTTTCATTAACTTTTTAAACTGGCCTATTTATTAGTATAAATGGGTATATAATAACCAATATTGCTTACTTTGCACGCGGCATCCAATAGTTGTTTTTAAAATTTCGTCCAATTTTCTGTTCCTCAGTAAAAGTATCGAGAACTCCAATTTTTACTAAGCATTTTCAAGCCTTTGAATCTTTCTAAACACTGTGCTTCACACACATATTAACAAAGATTCTTTTCCACCACGTATCTACAAATGAGTTATGAGCCCACCTGTCATACAACTATTGCACCATCAAGGATAACAAATTAAATAACTAAAGTAAAAGAAAAACGTATAGCAATAAAGAGTTTTATGGCAATGAAAAAATATCAAAAATAAAATATAAACAAAAGCCATAAAATCGGCAATTAACGTGAAAATGAAGAACTAGTGGAGTTACTAAAACTATTAATTCCGCTCAAATATTTGGACCGGCGAATAGAAAATCGTTTGTGGCGTACACTTGAATGCCAATATAAATAAACATTACGCTATAAATTTTTTGTGTGAAAATTAATTGGTCTGCGTGGGGGCTTTATTGGTTTTTGTATTGGAGGAATTACTATTAAAAGGCGTTTATTATAGTAGGATTTAACTGCTACTGAGATGCGTGGTAAGTTAGCAAATAGCTAAAATATTGGAGTATACATACATATAATATTGATCGGTACTGTGTAACGGTGCTGGGCTCGTGATTTTATTTTTTCTTTCACACAACCACTATTAAATATTTATTATTTAATTAAACTTCTCTCAATCTCATCACAAGTTCACTACGGTGGTCAGGTACTTGATGGACAATTAAAATCGAAATTAAACCGCTTAATAAAATCATTATGGCTCGTTAGGCTGCGTTTGCGGCTACAATTTATGTAGGTGGGGTGCAAAAAAAAATGTAATAGCGCAGGAGTTTAATTGCATACCTACCTATTCATCTGAAATGTGCAATCAATGAGCCAGAGTAAATATTTGCAGCAGGTTGTTCGGAGTCATAAAAATTCTTAGCACTATACATGAAAGCACTTGCAAGGGAAAGTATAACAGGAATATAGTATTCACATGCAATGCATATAGAATGTAGTATTTGTTCATACATTTATATTTCCACCTACTATTTTGCTTTCTTATTTTCTCTACTTCTTCTAAAGGAGTTGAGGCACATATTTATTAGTACTAAACACCTTTCTAATGAACTGACAACGTATGCCATATAAATTTTATAGCAATTTTCTAGGGTTTTATGAACTCAGTATTAATTTTCTAGTTTCAAAAATGTGCCTTGCTGTCTTCACACATAGCCATTTCATTGACTAAATTACACTGTACGACAATTTCAGTTTTTTCTGGGGAATTGATGAAACCAAGTTTTTCTGATATTATGGATTTTACATAATATGTATGTATATAGAAATGAAACTTCTCAGCTTTACCAGGTTGGCGATTTTAAATTTTTTTTCCAATTTAAAGTTGGTGATCGCAGAGCAGCATTTGAAACAATTAAGCAGGTGTGCCATCCCCTTTGGAATCGGTATGGTAGACTTTAACGGCTACCTTCTCGAATCCATCGATATATATCATCGATATATGTACATATAAGAAAATATATTTCGGTGTACTTTGCAAAGTAAAACTAGTTTCTAAAATGTATCGTGGGCAATACAATATTCAAATTCTTAATATAAATAGTTCTAAAATAAATAACTGAATCTCCCCTTCACTCCAAGCAGCTCTAAAATTCATCCTAGTTTCAGTCTTTTCGTCTCTCCTTGTTTACATTCAACATTTCGGTTAACCTCTTCATTAGCAAAGCCAGTCAATATGACATACCACACTCAGCCAAGTTAGTAAAATTTAGCGAAAAGCAAAGGTGACAACATTTTCATTTCCGTTGGAAATAAATTGTATTGCCGGTTGCACTAGTTATGGGCAGCACATTTGGCAAAGCGGACGAAAATGTGAGAAATACCTAGGAAGGCACTTGAAAGGAAATTAGAGAAGGTTAAAGCAAAAAAAAAAAATTATGCAGTAATACTTGTGCAAAAGTAGGTTAAGGTTCGGATCAGGATCGGATAATTATAGCCTTACAGTAACTAGAGAATAGTGAAAGAGAATAGTGGCGAATGACTTGGATAAGAAATTTTTATGTTTTGAATCAAATGTGTGGCACAAAATGGCGAAAAAACCGAAGATTTCAGTGCCTCATTAGAATAAATATGCACTAATGAAAATGGCAGAAGTATTCAAATAGTCCCGGTTAGAGCTGAGGCGAATGAGTGGATGTCGAATAAATATACATATTTGAATTATAGTCTACCCAGATAAGATTACCAGTTCCATAACTTCGATAAATGAATTCTATATTAGATTTAAAGGACAGAGCAGTTCACATAATTACCGCGTTCGAAAAACAATATGTTTTAACAAAACTCGCGGGTCCTTTGGCTGAGGTCGTGTGCTTCTAGGTACGGTGATACAAGAAAGCAAAGTCTGGTCCTAGTGGGGCCACTACAGTGGCACATAGTGTACTTTGCTGTTTTATTTTCTCTAATCTGTTCTGTTCGAGGAAAAATCTAAACTGATCAGATTTAACCGCTCCTATGTCTGACAAGTGTTTCCTTACACTACAGTGACAAGCGGGAAAACCTGTAACAATTCTTATTTTATGGCTGTAGATTTGAAGGAGTGTTTCGATTCTCCTTTTTTCGGAATAAAGCGAAGCCTGTCTATTACCTGCCGTATTTGGCCAGTAATTCTGCGCTTCATTCTTCATCCAAATATAGTAGTTTCGCTTGACGAAGCTCCATGGCAGACCAATAAAGAGTCCTGAACTTATAAATCCCTGTACAACTTCCTATCTGGCGATAATATCTGCCACTTCTTTGCCCATGATCCCACTATATACCGGTACCGAGATAAGGTATACCTGGTTTCTCGATAAGTATCAAAAGCTCAAGGAAATCCCACACCAGCTTCGAGGGACCTCATGCGCTTTAAGATCGAGGAGCGCCTCTAATACAGAAAAATACGCAGCATACAAAGTTGCCCTACAGACAGTGGCGAAACGCGCTACAATTGAGCGAAAGCGGAAAAAGGACGGAAAAAATAGACGCAGAAAGGCGTGAATGCGAAGAGTTTCCGATGTTAACGGGCGTCTCGCAAGTTCTATCAGAAAATAAGGCAGAAATCAAATGGTTTTAATACCGGGGCCAGCTCCTGCAAAGATGAAGATAGAAATCTAATAACAGATGTCCAGAGTACACTTCAGATATGGAGGGAACACTTCCCAACGCCTTTGAATGGCGAAATAGGTGGTGCGTTTGATGAAGAAGAACCCGAACCAGTGTATAGGAACGAGTCTCACGTCCCGTCACTCTACCAAGACAAGGAGAGAACAACAATAAGGCGGCTTAAAAACAACAAGGCCGCTGTAGGTGACCGCATACCTGCTGAGCTGTTCGAAACAAACTAATAGGGCATTGTACAGTGATGTTGTGCACAAACTTCAGCTCCATTAAAATGGAAGGGACCTCCCCACGCCGTTTGAGACCAACTGAGTTTATGACAAGGCGATTCACTATCTTGAGATTTTTTCAAACTGATAGCGTTATAAGAGCTGCCAATCTGAATCGCAGCAGCATCACGTGGTGAATGAGAACAAGACAAATTACCTTCTGGCAACACACAAAGAGTCTACGCATTTTGAGACACAGATCACTGTTGGCAACTATAACCTTGAAGTAGTGAAGGACTTTGTCTGCCTAGGATCCGACAAAAATACCACCAACAATGTAAGCCTGGAAATCCAGCGAATAAGTCTTGCAAATAGGTACTAATTTGGGCTCAGGAGGCTTGGGAATCAGAGCCAATTGGTGGATTTTTCTGGTATCGACGCAAACCGACAAAAGGTTATAGTGACAAATAATAGGAAGAAGCGCTGCTCTGCTACACGAGTGTATGTAGATGTGGTGGTAGGTTGCCTCACTTTCAAAATATTCCATTCTGAGCATGCACCTTAGCCTGAGATATAGAGTTATTTTCCCCCAGGCTGTTCTAGGTTGTCTGCCATAGACTCCCGCTACAACGCCGTGGGAAGGCTTGGAGTAGTCAGTCTAATGAATTCTAAAAATAAGCTGATCGGACAATGGATGCTTGGTCCTCCTATAAAGAGTTTCTTAGCCTAGGTTAGCTTAGGTTGGCTTAGAAATGAAAAATTTCTTGAGGATTAAAAAAACTGTATGGTCGTGTAAGCTGTGTTTGCTGGGCTGCTGAAGAGTAGATGTCGAGGCGATTCCAGCTTATCATCTTCCATAAATCTGCTAGAGTAAGGTATTGGCAAGTATAAATGAACAAATGGCTCTCCTAGAGCATTGCCGTAATAATAGCTATAGTTTCTGAGTGCACTAATCCTTGAGCCGACAAATTTCGACATTCAGAATTATACACATAGTTCATATGTACGTAACCTCTCTCGACCAGGATATAATATACTCAATGGTAATTGAGTTAATTTTTTTATTGAACCTTCCAAGGCTGCTTTCACATGCTTCTACTTCTTTGACTCTGCACGTTGTGTCATCCTTCCTTTGACATTGCCTTAATTCAGCGCCTGGTTATTTTATTACATACATATATATGTAATTGTTTTTCTTTTGTCGCTCTTGGAATTCGGCTGTTGGTGCCTGCCGCACACATTTCTTCGGTTAAATAAATATGAAGTTAACCAAAAAATACAATAAATAAAAGGAAAAATGAAAAATGAATTAAAATAAATATAAATGGCAAAAACCTTGCAATCGGGCGAAAATATGTAAATGTAATTTAAATATGTCTGTTTTCTTTTTGCAACACTTTTATTTATTTTTTAATTCTTTATTTTTTTTTTTTTTTTTGTACTTGCAACTGCACGACGGAAAAGGATGTTGCAGCTGCTTGTTGTGCTGGCGACAGCAGGCCATGTTGCTGTTGCATATGACTGCTGTCCCGTTTATTATACATATATATAGCCATTATTGTACTGGTTTTGCTTTGCTTTTTTCTCCATCATTTCCATTACAGTTGTTTTTGTAATTTTTAATTTACAACTGAAGATGCGCTCAACTGAAAATTAAATTTGACGCTCGAGTTCTTTTAATTTCCTCTTTTGAGTTAAACGAATTCAGCAAGCACAACACAACACAACACATTTTTGCATATTACAAAAACAACAAATACAGCTCCACACATACACACACAGGCAGAGGCATGTAAATTCGAAAGGGCAAAAGGACACAGAGATACCTTAAAGCGCTACGCAAACAAACCTTCATATTTATTTTTATAAATTTATTTTTACAAGTATTTAAATTATTTGTGCATATATACAGATGTGTGTGTGTGTGTGTATATATATATATCTGCACATTCATATGCCATAAATGCAATGGCAACAAGTGTTGTACGTCATGGTGATGATGTTGCATGCAACATGCACGACGACGCGCATTAATGAAATGAATTGAAATGAAATGACATTTGGCACTGTGGGAGACACCGCATCGCCTGGCTGGATAATGCAACACTTACGGAAGCAACGGCAACTGTTGCCCGGTGTTGATGCTGTAAAGCTGCAACGTTGGACGATTGTAGTTGTTGAAGTGTAGAAACTTTGTGGTTTATGTGTGTTTCTCAAAGCCATCAGCTAGCATTCCTTTGAGGCACTTTTGTGGCAGCCGACTGTTGGGATGTGACCGTCAGCGCAATTGTCACTCGGTTGGCTTGGTGTTGCCGCTGATGTTGCTGTTGTCGATGTCGCGTGCTGAAATGCTTGGATATACAGAATGTATTGTAGATGTGTTGAAATTGCGGATCATAAATAGGTATTATTGCACAAAGGAAGATTAAATAGTGGTTAAATGACAGGGATTGGGTGTTACCAGCTGCTTAATAAATTTCGAACTAAAACTGAAAAATTACTGAAATCCGAAATCGTGTTAACCTGCAAATTTCACGCACTATTTTGCTGCTGTTTCTTAAAATACTGCAGATTCCTCTTTCCGCTTAGAATATGCTGCAGATTTTGCTAGATAGAACGGGAGAGATATCTGGAACCTTAGACGCCTTTCGGCACTGTCTCTCTCGGTGTGTTTGTCATACATATTGCTCCTCTGGACCTGACAGATTTTAGGTTTTCATAACTGAAAAAATATAGATTTATTTACTTTCTCGAATGAAAAAGTATTGCTAAGAGTTTTTGTACGGGGCGATTTAGTAGATGCCGGAAGTCGGACGGTTTGAGACTGGTACAAAACTGTCTGTAATTTTTGAGTTTAGCTGCATTCATACGACCAAGGCATATAAAGCTGGTAGTAGCATTAGAGCAAAAACAACATTTGCGAGTTTTTAGTTATTGTTTGTGGTATCTAAAGTGTCAAAAATTGTTCTGATATACCCGAGTTAAAAGGGCAGCGCAGATGGACGCACAGCATCTTGTGCAAAAATTTCCTTTATGAATTTTAATACACATTTACGTTGGTAGCGTAAAGATTTTGTCTGAGAAGACCCCTAGTAAAATTTTCCGACGAATAATTTTCTAGAATATATTAATCCTGTAACGACCTTCCAATGTTCTACAAAAATATTTCCCACGAAATTTTACAATATATGTCTCAACCTTTATTTTCGCTCAAACATTTATTTTAAAATTGTTTCCACTTTTTTGAAAATTACTTAGGCCGAGACATGAAAACTAATAAAAATACGAAGTAACATTTGCAAATCCATCAAGTTTTTTATTAATAGATATGTATACCTTCAGAAAATATCAGCAAAGCCCGGGCTGGTTCATCATCGATGAAATTTATATTACCTCAGAAATTAAGGAAAAAAAGTCCAACCATACTGCACGAAAAATGACACTGAAGATGGCACAACGCCGAAACGGATTTGTCTCCAAACTAAACTTGAGCAGGGTTGCGGAAAATTCGTTCCAAAATAAATCGTTAAATAAAATCTTCGTCCACTCAGATGTCCAGCACTGTCCCGTTGCTGGCTAGCTCGTCGGCCATTTCGTTGCCAATAAATGCTGTTGTGTTTCCGCACTCAGACCAGTGCAATGAATTGCCTATTAGCTAGATCCTTAACATGCTGTCGGCATTGTTTTATTGTCTTTTAGTGCATTAATCGCCGTCTGGCTATCTGAGAAGATAACAATGCTCTGCCTGCTGACTTCGAGGCCAAAGTTGTTTTATACACCTTTTTCATAGCATAGACTTCCGCCTGAAAACCACCAGCCGAATTTGGTAGTCGAATAGACTTTTCGATTTGGAAATCAACTGAAAAAACTCCGCTCCACATCGCAATCCATATTTCCGCCTGAAAACCACCAGCCGAATTTGGTAGTCGAATAGACTTTTCGATTTGGAAATCAACTGAAAAAACTCCGCTCCACATCGCAATCCATATTTCCGCCTGAAAACCACCAGCCGAATTTGGTAGTCGAATAGACTTTTCGATTTGGAAATCAGCTGAAAAAACTCCGCTCCACACCGCAATCCATATTTGAGCTGTACTTAAAGAGATATGCTTCCAAGCGTTCAGTTAAAGCAATATCTTTCCACTACTTCCTTGATGAGAACATGATGCTAAAGTTTTTCTTGAAGATAAGCGAATGGCAGATGTAATCTGATTTTTCTCGAATGCTTGGATCTTTGGAAGAGTACAGCATACGTCCGTAGGTCACTCTTAGCAGCACTTTCTTCAACGAATACTTATATTAGCTTTACTAAAAATTAAATACCCTTTTGAAATAATTAATGCAGTAAATAAAAAAGATTTTTTCCTGAAAAAAAAAAATTGGAAAGATACTGTTGAAGTAATTTTTTTTTTGAATATTTCTAATAAATTTTTTCAATAATTTTTTGAAGATTAATAATAAATTTTTTGAAGATAAATAATAAATTTTTTGAAGATTAATAATAATACCTTCATATTTACAACGTTCTCATTCTCTGTTATATAGCGCCAATTTACATAAATTTCTTGCCTTATTGCTTACATTTATATTAAAAGCTTTAAAATTCCATAAATTTTCATTAAGCATATTAGCTATTGTAATTACATTCTGTCATGTCTTAG
Organism: Rhagoletis zephyria; assembly: GCF_001687245.7. Lineage (NCBI taxonomy): Eukaryota > Metazoa > Arthropoda > Insecta > Diptera > Tephritidae > Rhagoletis > Rhagoletis zephyria. The sequence goes on along the minus strand of NW_016159421.1, from coordinate 60,278 downwards.
AATATCGTCTAAAATATAAATACACATATTTTATGAGAGTGTGTGCTTAAGAAGCTACTAAGGAATATTTAATGAAGCCTCGTCTTAAATACGTTACACAACGCTTGATAAGCTTAATGAAATTTATTGTTGCTGACAGGATTTATTTGTGTACTTAGATATGCTTGTGAGCTATTCGAAATACATATGTACATACATTCATATGTATACTAGGGTGGTTAAAAAATAAAGTCAAGTCGGAATTTTAATGCCCCCATCACCTAGGATTGTGCTATACTGAAAAAAGTTATACCCCTGTTTTTTTCATTTTGAAATTAAAAAATATTTAGAGGTCGCTCATAGAGCTCAAAATTTCCCAGGTATTTTATATATAAACGAAAAAATTTTTCATAGAAATGGTTTAGAATTCTTGGAAGTCAACTTCGAAAAACTTTGTTTCTTTTAAGAGGACCCTCAAAAATAGTACCCAATTGTTTATTTTACCATTTTTTAATACAGCGATTTTTATAAAACCCTCATTGCATTTTTTTAGAGTTTTTAGGGGTCCTATAAAAATAGTTAATATTAAATGTTTTCGGTATAAAACAATGTTAGGTGATGAGTGCATTAAAAATCCCGGTTTAATTTTTCACATGCATTTTCGGACTACCATAATGTATATTCTATTCACATTGCCCACTTACAGATCTATTAACATGTGCACATATGTACGGTGGCGAAAGCATAAATAGGGACGCGACATTTTAACAAATTTTTGGCCATTTTTCGTCTATTTTTTTAATTTTCATTATCTATTTTTTCTAGAAAGTATAAAAAAACATGTAAGCCCGAATTTCAAACTTTGTACAAAAATTAGAAAGATTCGTTACCGATAATTTAACAAAATTCCAGCAAAAGATTCTAAATTCTTAAGAGAATTTTTTGAAAGAAATTTAGGTATGCAGTTTCATAGCCTATTAGTTTTTAGTGACATAAAGTGCAGGTTTGAAGTACTTAGAACTTGCCGTTAATTTTATTTTTTTTTTTTTTGTTGACGGTGTTATGCATATTTTTCCATAAAAGTATGGTCGGCAATTTTTTATATGGAAAAAGTGAGCAACACCTTTAACAAAAAATACTCCCAAAATTTAATGGGCTATAAAATTGCATACCCAATAGTTTTCTAAGAAATCTACTTCAAAACTCGAAATTTTGACGAATTTTCAAATTTTTGGACAAAGTTTAAAATTAAATACACATTAAACTAGCAAAAGAAACATAGCCGCAACTTTTTAAAATGTCGCGCCCCTATTTATGTTTTCACCACTGCATGTTTGTATGTATGCATGACAAATAGTGATATGTAATCAGGCATGAAAACAGCCTCACAGGACGAGCTTAGGTGTAAACATGTGTTTGGAAGTTGTTGTAGCAAAACCAAACAAAACGCAGCAAAATACAGTTGCACACGTAGTAAGCAGTATACAATAATGGCAGAGGCAACCAACAAAAAAAACTTGCAGTAGAAACATTTGTAAAATCCTTCAAGCCATGGCAGTTCATATTGGCCGTCAGACGAACTTGAAAGACTGCCAACTTTTCGCAAACACACAATGAAACGAAGCCGAGCATAAGCAATAACAAAGCAACAGCAACAACAACAAAAACCATAGCATTTCAACCTTTGAAGTGCTATTTTATTAGCATTGTGAATTTTTTCCATGCTTATTGACATTGTTGCAACAATAACAGCAGCAACAACAAAATAGCAGCTACCCAAGCAATGTGAGACGATAAACAAGTTGTGACAAAGGAGAAAAAATCCTTGAAGTAAGTAAGTATACAAAAAAAAAATCGAGGCAGTTAAGTTGAAATTTATTAACTGTGTAAGCCGCCGCCGACGCCGACAACACCAGCACGTGGCGGTCACAGGAAGAAAGCTTAGCGGTTAGACACCGAAAAAGTCAAAAATCCCAAAGTACTAAGAAAAACGAAAAACCAAGAAAATTTGAAGACACGAAGTAGCATCTAAATCTTTGAAATTTTTATTGCGCTTGTGTGCGTAGAAAATTTCATCAAAAATCGTAAATGTAAATATTTGCGGGCGCGAAGTGCAAACATATATCTACATAAAAAATGCTCAACTGAAAAGTAAGAAATATGATTCCGTATTAGATATGAACATAGAGACACATATGTACGTATGGCGGGCTCCCAGTCGGACTTGGTTGCTTCCAAAATGTACGGTTCTTTCTCCGGAGAGCTTTGTAGAGTTTTTTATTCCCGTTCGGACTTATTTGCCGAAGCCAAAGCATTACAAAATGCTGAATTTAGCAGTGAAGTTTTCACGATCTACAGATTTTTACCCTTCCCTTATGGTGAAAAAGGATGCAATTACTTTTCCACTCAGAATTTACTAACTTTTCATACAGCAATTAAATGTATGTTTATACTTCAAATTTCTCATGAATAATCTAGTATCCAAAAAGGGCATTCTTCGCGAAAAATTTTCTGCATGGTCGTTCTACTTGTGCGTGGTTGTGTGTGGGCGATTGAGTCACAGTTCAACAAACTGCTGCCTCATATCAGCCTAAAAGTGTGCTATCCATCGTAGACAGTGCGATTTCAGAGTTTTTTGCTTCGAGAGCAATGCGTTTAAGTACCCTGTAGGAAATAACCAAGCCAGTGAAAGAAATTACTATATCAAAACTATAGTACGATTTCTCTTCTCTTCTCTTTTGGATAAATTGAAACGGTTAACCACTAAAATTTGTATCAACGATTTTTTAGCTCATCATTGACATCTTAGACCAGTGATCGACACTGAGCACTCTTTGACCGCTGATTCATCCTAAAAGCTACATACTGAAAACAGCTGAGTAGAGCTTGCCTAGGAATGATGGCTCAAGCAGCCACCGATGGAGCGCTCTTCCGTAGTTGCCGTAGTTGACAGAGAGAGAAGCAACGGAAACGTCACCGTCATGCGGTGGTGAGTTTTCGCTAACACGAAAATCCCATAATATAGGTCGTGTCAGCTGACATGGTCTACGTTCTTACGTGGTTGAGCTCTAATCAAGTTGTCTGTTTAGCCAAAAAAAAACTCGATGAAATTATTATCGAATCTTTAGCAGCGATCAGTATTAGCCTCTGACCTTTAAACTCAGATTTGATATCCAATTTAAGTGATTTTTTAACCCTTACAGCTCGACTTGAACTGAAATCATATTTCCTAGATTACTTTGGTATAAATTAGCCTGTCGATTATGAGAGTGTGAAAATTTATTGTGACTTTCAACTTTTTCTTCTTACTTGGTACTATAGTTGTCGGATTTCGCCGTGAATAACTTAACCAATTTCATCTCTTGCTCGTTTTCATGACAAATTACATTACAGATGGTACAAAGCCGACGATGATTTGTCTTTTAATCTAACTCACGAAGAGATGATAAAAATTCGTTTCAAAAACCTTAAACCTCTTGTTCATTATATTCGTGGTCGCCCTTAGTACGATTGTCTGCCCACGTATGTTGTGTCAAATTATCTTTTTACCGGACCCAAAGCCTTTGTAAGCCATTTTTCCCCTTGAGAAAGTACCTTATTTTCAGTCCAAAATAACAGCTGTTGGAAAGAGATATTCATCGGCTGATCTTAAGGCTGTAATTATTGGTAGTATTAATGCGGGATTGTAAATGGGCAAAGTCTTGACTTGTTTTCATTCACCACTAGGCCAATCTCTTTGGACTCCTTTTATAAGGAGGAAAAAGCTACACTGATGGCTCTGGCACTGCATCCGACGATGTCATAATCATCGGCATAGGCTAGCAGCCTATGATTTTAACTCTCGACAAGATAACATTGGGTGGATCAAGACCACATGGCTTGTAGATCTCGTAGATCGGTGGAGCATACATATGTTTATGTATTCTAATCAGCAGTTATTTGCTTAACCGGTTCTATTTTGCACATGTGTTGATGGAATGAACTGATGCTGTACTTAAAGAGGTTCGCTGGCGTAAGCTCCTGCGCATTTGTTGTTCTTAAGGCGTAATTCCTATTCATCATATTTGGATAACGGAACGTCCACACTTTCTGCGGAATAATTTTTTCAGCGAAGCTTTTAATCAAACGTCCCTTACTCCAGCGAAACTTTAGTCAATTGAACCTTGTTTGGTTTACTACTCCTTATTGTCGATTTATTAAAGTGACAACTATAACCAAGTACCGGTACTTAAATTAAAATCTTCCACGACATCATAGCACTAAATTTGTATATTCCTTCACTCCATTCATTCGGCTCAAGATTCACGGGTGGACATCTCCCCACCCACACACAAATTCAAAACTGATAAGTTTTTATAAAAATATTCATTTAAAGCGCAGCCGGCAAACAAAGCGTGTCTTCGAGTATTCCCCAAATAGCAACCGCAAAACGTAGTTGGATAGTCATACCAGAAGGAGAGGGCCTGTTTCTCGAGGGGGAAAAGTCAGACATCGTTCTGAACATTGAACATTGAGCAATGAGCGTGAGTGAGTGTTTTATGCAACAAACAAACAGTCATAAACGCTCTCATTTTTCGAGTGCTCAGCGTTGTGTCTGCGTGCATATCTCGGATATGATCCCCATGGAGCAATTGCAATATTCTTGGATTTATTTCTATGTATTTACGCCACACACCACTTCAAATACATCAACACATAGTACTCGTACATATTTTTAAGGAGTTTGTGGCTGATGTGTGCAATTGTACGTGTGTGTGAATGAGTGCTTTGTTTGTTTTGTTTGTCGCGAACTTGTGACTTTTTTATGACTTCTTACTTTTTTAATAATTTCTTCATATTTATTGCGATGTCTGCTTGTCTTTCGTTCATGTGCGGTCTGCTACATACGCAAAAGTCTACGCATGTACGTACGTATCTACATATACATATGTAAGTACATTAGACTGCCCCACTTTGCAAGCAAACACAAAAAAAAGCTCGGCGTACACCACTAAGTGTAAAGTATTTTTGCAAAGAAATTTGGAAAAAAATGTATGTTGAACCTAAAGACCGCCTTTTTACATTTTTCGGCGAGACCTGCATTCGGAAAAGATGTTTAAATAGTTCTACTGGAATAATCGAAATACTTCTGTTGCAGTGTGGGAAGTTCTGGCTAAGATAGTAAAAAGTATTTGCTTTGACTAATGAAAGACAGATGGCAACGTAGTTGAAGGCTTTTGTTATTCTAGCACAAAAGTCTTAGAGTGCGTTCACACAAAAAGACCAGCGGTGCCGAGTGAAGAAAGTCGGGGCGAAGCGAATCTCCAGGTGTCCATACTGAACGAGGCGGCGCGGAGCTTTTTGAATGGATTCGACTACAAGACATTAAAAAGCTGCAAAATTATTTGCTCAATTTTGTTCAAAAGACTATTAGACAAATTCGTTTTTATTTAAATATTTTAAAATTTTATTTGTAGCAGCGTCATGAAGAAGAAAAGTTAAATAGAAAATTGCAAATCAAAAACTGCTTTGCTTTTAGCTCCAAAACGCTTCTGAAAAAAAGTTCCGCTCGGAACGGCTTCACTCGGCTCGGCTCCGCTTTCTGTGTGAACGCACCCTTAGAAAAAAGAGTCTCCTTGGTGAAAAGCTCTTTTGCATGTATATCATTTCGCTTGCGTCACTCCAACAGTCGCAATAGCCGAGTGTGCAAAGCGCTAGTGTGCCATTCGAGAGATGTGGGTTCGAGTCCTCGATGAACGAATTTTCATTTTTTTTCTATTTTACATTGTTTCTGTTTTAATTTAATTTTCCTTTAATTATTATATTTCCTTCTCCTAAAAATTATATACTGGTTTTAATATCATTTGGTCCTTAAAAACTAATTTTTTTTTAATTTATTTTTAGATTTTATTGTCTTAAATAGAAAAAAAATATTTGCTTTTAATTTCGTTTAATTTTCAAGAACGTAGTTTTTTTTCGTTTTCTTGATTTAATTTCCTTATAATTTGTATATTTTATTTTAAAAGGTAAAACGTATTTTATTTTTTTTTTTTTACTTTAATTGAAATTTTTTCTTTTTGAATTTTAATTTATTTTTGTTTGTAGATTTTATTGTTTTAAAAAGAAAAAATACCAGTTTTTTTAACTATATTGAATTTTTATCCTAACCTTATTTGTTTATTTCTTTTTATTTTAAGGATTTTTTTATATCGTTAATGATTTTTTCGTTTCTAGTATGTGTATATATTTTGAATTGTACATATTTAATTTTCTAAAAACTTATTGCTAAAAGACAACAGAATAACTCTAAGACCTCTTCGTTAGCAAACCTTTCGATCAGTCTTTTGAAAGACAGTAAATCGCTTTCAAGATAGTTGCTAGAATTAACTATTGTCTTATGAATGACTTTTGTCTTTTAAGAGTTGAGAACTGGCGAGTAAATGCTACGTACCCCGTTGAGGTGCTTAGGAACTAGGGAAAAAACTTCGACATATCTACCTTAAGATTCTACAGTAAATGCCGAAGATATGACGAAAAATTTACAAAGGCGTTCGGGCAAACAAAAAGTTTTTTTTAGAAATTTCATTCAAAATTTTTTTTCTGGTATGCTCTAATGTACAACATAAGTATATGTATGTACGAAAGAACGTTGTTTTGAGGCTTAGCGGCGACTGGTGGACGACAAAGTTTTCTCTATCATTTGCAGATGGTCGGCGCGGACCAAGTATCGAGCAATTTCATTTTTAAGTTACATTAAAATTAAACTTAAATTATTTAGAGTTGAAATAATTTTCCCCTTTTGGCATGCCTGATTTGGCGAGAAACTTTACTTTCTGCTACAATTACTCTAATCAATGTTTACAAGCATACGAATTAAAATCATTAATCAACAAAATATTCTTGACTGCATTAATAATAACAGTCAGCAATACAAAACAACTTACGTAAATATTTAAAATATGAAAAGTGTCAGGCTTTTTGGCTTAACATTCTCCACCACCTCCATGCATACATACAAACACACATATGTACTTACTGAGCCACTTACACTACCACTAACACTAACTTTGCCCAAGTAGCCACTTAATCCAGCCAATCAACTGACAAAGCTGTGCATTACAAAATTGTTTTAAATTTGAATTTTACTTGGTAAAATTTATTTACGCTCGAAGTATTACAAATACATAGTACATTGGTGTGTATATATGTATGCAATAATAACTTTATTGGCAGGCATATGCACAAAGAAATAATAACTTAAAAATAATAATAATATTGCGCCGGTAATAATATTTACCGTAATTATGCAATAACATATGTTAGCCTTTAGCTAAATGGCAAGACAATAGCCGCTGCATAATGAAAATGCATTTCGAATTTATTTGACCAAATGAAAGTGAGTTATGCAATATTGACAAAAGCAACGCTATATATATAAATGCGTACATATGTATATATGTTTATTATTTAGATGCCTGTGTTGAGTGTATTTGTTGCACATAAATTAAAACGCTTATGAATATTTAATTGAAATTCAAATAAAACGAATATTGAAATGTGCAATGATTCCATTAACTATTTGGTAGCTTTTGTTGCAGAAGTTATGTAGACCCTCATTATATATCTAACAAGGACTGACAATAAAGCTTAGTACTGTTGCCATAAATATATAGGTACATACTTGTACAATGCACATACAATATTTTGTATTGTTCTTTGCATGGTTCAATAATAACACCACTTTCTAACACATTTAAAAAAGCTGCATACCTATAGTACTATCTGCAGTTTTTGATTATTTCATTTAGTGCCTAAATTTCGAAGAACAGTACGGTATAATAGTCTAAATATTCCTGATTGAATGTAGGAATCTTTCTTAAAAAATGATTCTTTCTTTAAAAATTTAAATTTGTAAATCCAAAGGCGCTAGGTCTTAAAACCCGATGCCCAAATGCTTTTCAAAAAATAGTTAGAAAGCAGGTTTACTTGGGTGTTTCCTCGACTAAGGGTTTATGCTAGCCACCATACTTTTCACTGCTTGAACTAAGGCATAAGCCTTCGATCTTCACCTTCCTATTCAACCAACCATTCCAAGAACTTATGAGTACCGTTCCATTTTGTAGGCAGTTGAAACAATGGATAGTTGTGATCTCGTACGCAATTGAAGTTACCATCTTTACCAAAATTTACTCGAAAAGTACTTAGTAAAATAGCGCGCTGCTGGGAAGGAAAATAGCACACCCTCATTTTTGTAAGTTACCAAATTTAGTCCGACGATTTTTTGGGTTATATTGTAATTGTCAGAAGCTACCATTTTTTTCTTTCAGAAAGCAGTCCCGCACTTTTAAGTGTTACTCTCTTCCTCTGGACATTTTTTTTTAACAGTATTACTAGCTTTAGTCTGAGGGCCCAAAGAGTTCCCTCGAATTTCAAGCCAACCAGGTAATCGAAAAGCAAAATAAAGTAACCAAACTAAAGGAAAGGAAAACCGTTGCAGCTTTTTTATTTTCGGTCCCCTGCGCCAATGATTGCAGGCTCTTCTTTACGGTTAGGCTTCCATAAGCCAGACTTCATAATTATGCCTGAGTTGAGTACGATGTTAGCTTCTTCCGACGTTTTATATGCTTTTTCATTTCAACTCAGTGGTGTGAAAGCATGGTCTGACGGCAGCGTTGATCCGAATCAACTAGTCAATTCGGAGTTATTTAGGAAAATAATTGCGTTTGATCTGGATTTGAAGTCCTAGAGCTATTCTCAAATTCAATGCGTATCAGGGGTATTTTGAAGGACAACACTTGCCAAAATATATAGAACGTAGGATGCATAGAATTTTAAGAAAAATTAGCCAGGTCATCTGCCTTGTCGGCGATTGTGCATTTACTACCACACTAATTTACATAGGAATCCAATTGTTCTATGTTATCTGAAAGTAAGCTAATAAAGGGCACTAGTTTGCTGTCGGTGGTAGCCGAGTGGTCATAATTGTGTACTACAGCCAGTAGCACACTTGTGGAATTCCCAGAGCAATTCTTAAAAATCATTTTTATTTTTTAATTATTTTTTTTAATTACCAAAATATTTTAATTTTATTTTTTTATGTTATTCCACATAATTGTTTGAAATTAATTTACTTTTTAGGAGTTTAAGATAAAAAGCCACAATATCTATAATTACACTAAATAAAGAAAAATTATAATTGGAGAAGCTAAAAAAAAGATTAAAAAGAGATTGGCTGGCCGTGGCATTCGAACCCACGACCTCGGTGCTCGCTTAATTCAAATTAACATTGCCGTCTTACTATGCTATTAGCCATTTCCGAAGGCTTTAAACGGAGTTTATTTGATTAAGGTTAATTTAAGGTTGATTTAAGGTTACTCCTTGCAGCAATGTGCCAACATTGGTTAGCCCTGAGGCAGCAGGGAATACACTGATAGCGCCGAGGTTGACAGTGCTCTCAGTCACCGAAGAAACTTCGGACTCCAGTCTGCCAGCAGCTGAGCTCAACAACGCGCAGGCTACTAGTTCCGGAGCTTCGGTTAAGCGGGCGGAGTTAGAAAGTACGCATGCCCAGTGGCTCCGCAGGAGATAGCTTTAGGTGGCACACTGGCCACTGAGATAGTCGGACTAACCTCTGTATTGCAGACTTTGTCCGGAAATGATGACTGTGGAGATTTATCAGGCTATTTTTTTTAATTTTTTCTACGTTGTTTTCTTCACCTGTTCCCACGAGTAACCGGGAAATGCGACATGCACAACGCGGCAATACTCATCCCACGGCAAGGCTGATTGAAACTGGAGGACAACCGGTATTTAGAATCCATGGTCATGCATCCTTGGGTATATGTTGTTTCACCTTGGAGTTGGGGTAGTTGATGGGAAAAGGGGGCAGCTCAGAAGGTTATCCGAGAAATGACGTGAATCCAATGTCAGAGCCATCAGCCCGACTCGAGAGTTTTCTTCTCCCTGCCCGACTATCACTGGTCAACACTATAGTCAGTGACATTTCCGTAGCTATAGCCTGTTTCCTGCCGCCTCCACGTGGGGACTAATCATAAAAACAATGCTAATCGAAGTATTTTGCCGGAGATTTTCTCTTATATACATATATATATATATGTATGCATTAGTATGTACAATGTGCATATTTCCCTATAACTAGAAATTGAAAAATTGACTACCGAAATTGATAAATATTATAATTGTAGATCAGAGGAGTGGATGGTACGTGCCACGTATTTACTAACTAAATCAGATTTGTCATGCTGGCCGAACTTTAATTCAGATGCCATGAATCACATACATAGTTGCAGACTGACCCACCCAGAGTGCAAAGAGCAGATTGCAAACACAAATACATATGTATTTCCAAAAACAATCATACATGCATATGCATATGTATGTACATACATGTGTGTTCCAGCAATGTGCAAACAATAACTGGCTAGCGAATTGTTAAACAAACAATAAATTTATTTTGCTCTGTGTGGAGACTGCACCGGCAAGATGGAGGCTTGACTACTCGCTCCATTTTCCATATTCGGATTTGGTTCTACAACTTTTTGTTTGAATTTACTAATAATTTATTTGCCAACAACAATGGCATATAGTAAAATCATTAATAGAACTTTAGAATTCGATTATAGCATTGGCAATGTTGAATAGGATTCAATGCAATAGAGCGCACTGCAGCGTTCATGGAACTAAATAGTATTTACACAAATTGTATGTACGATACATACAAACATGTAGTAGTTTATAGAGTACAAATAGTAAGCGCTGATGTATGTGTGAATATGTATGTTTATACGTCAATGTATAAAAACCGTAATGCCGACTTATGTAGTTCTTTCATGTAGCAAGAAATTTTCTATCGTCTGCCAATAGATTTGGTTATACATACATATATTGTATACATATTTGTAAGTATTACATGTATGTGAGGTTCTCTAATAATATCTAAAGGGTGAGTAATTTTGTGTGACGGAACACGATGAGCAAAAATTGTATGAATATAGTTAGCAAGCTGTCAAAAAACGTGTTTTACTAAGATGTAAATTTTATTGCGGATTCCGGGAGAATAGCCATCGAATAAACATGTTCGTTCGAGAAAATTGCTTAAGGCGACAAACTGCTAGAAATTGGAAATTTTAGGACTAAAGTTAACAAAATGAAGATTTTATTGTTGATTTCGGCAGAATATACCATCGTTAACAACATTTGTTCCGTGACTTTATTTTAGAATAGAAGAATCTTCTAGACATGGGCGTGGCAACTTTAGAATCAAAGTTAAAAAATTTTGATCTCAATTAGGAGAAGCAAGTACCCGGCGTGCTTCATTGTGCCTTAAAATTATTTTTCTGTTGTCACTCCCTCCCAAAACACTTATGGCCCCATTCATAAAAAATAAAATAAATTTAAAGGCCGTTATGAAGTAAGATTTTCAAAAAAGTGGATGTTAATTAATATATTTTTGAAGGTACTTGGAAAGTAGGTGCAGTATCGACTTTCTCATGAAAATTTAATTTATAGTCTTATAAGTCGATCCTATATATCTATCGCGCACTTTGTTCAATGGTGATCTAATTCAATATCTACCTTTTCTTATCCATTCAATCAATCAGACAGACATATTTTTTTTTTTTAATTTCTATAATGTGCAGACATCGTTCTGTTACAATTTTATTATTTTTTTTTAATAGAATAAAGTCTTATTTTGAGGTTATCGCAAATGCGTATTCAAACAATGTTTGTACGAGCTACAGTATACGAAGAAGGAGAATAAGCCCCCACGCATTTCAAACGGCCATTTTCGCATTTCGCAAAAAAATCTATAATTTTGTCTTAGCTGAAGTAATCTCGAAAATATGAGTGTCACAGCATAAAACTATTTTTGAGAATCGACAGCCGTGTGGAAGATCGCCCTATCTCGGCAGCCGGTTCGGAAACGCCCTATCTCAGAATTTGGTTTAAGACCGCCCTATCTCAACAAATAGTCTTACCTCAGCTGCCGATGTCTTGAATTTACATTGAGATAGGGCGTTTTTGTAAAATTTGCTGAGATAGAGCGTCTTTCAACCGACAGAGAATTTTTATTATGATCCTTAAAACCCACAGTGTTTGTTACCTTTGCTTGGGCCAAAACGAATACCTAATCTAAAATCGTCTGGGTTTGGAAAATCGCGGTTTTTGGCCTGCATATCCCTTAAATCCGAACGATATCTCCAAGTTGCACATAGTATTTATATCTTAAAGAAAATAATAATTTACGCAGTTGGCATTAAACAGTTCTTTAAACGATTTTTTTTTTGTAGAACATATCTGAATTCGATAAATTTTCTCGAAGTACTTCCATATAAATCCTAGTATTTCGTAATAGAATTTTACATAAAATAAATGAAGACACTCCTATGATAGCAGGAGGGTCGCTCTTTCAAATGAGCCTGAGTTTGAATTTGTACGCCAATTTTGAAAAACCAAAAAATAGTTATTTACCACGATTTTAAAAATGAATTTAAAAATATTTGTAAATTACAATAAGGCCGACCAGACCAGACCCGATGTCCGAATTAAATTATATATTTCTGTTGTGAAAACAATTCGTTCTAGCCGCCTGTCACTATCTTCCTGGAACTTAACTTAAGTGAAGGTATTCTTATTTTGCATGTCCTGACGAAACCATAATCGTAAGCTGCTCTAGTTTTTCAGCCGGCATACAAACAAGGTTTTTTTTTACATACATATGTCCTGTACAGTAACCACTCTCCGTGCTAAACTGGGAGCGTATTTTGTTTTCAATAAGCTAAATTCGTTCTTTTAGAGCAGCTAATGTATTCAGTACATTAAGTTTTCCTAAACCAAAATTATGCGCGTCCAACTCTGGGCGATCTATACAGCCACGAAAGCACTCATTGAGCTATATCGACTTCGACACTTCTTTCTTTTGGGTCATGTACATAGTTCAGGCATTGGTTTCAAAACTAATTTCCGACGCTCGATGCACTTCTATTCGTTTCCAAACACCCTGTTTTAAATATTCTCTCCCTCTCTTCTATATTTAATTGCATTTTAAAGTGTATTGTGTTTTTGGATTTCATTGCAAAAATACAAATTAAATTTGTAATCGATATTTATTTTTCCATTTAGCCGAGGGCCATTTAAGACTTTGCATAGTACAAACAAATTCATTCATGGTCAATGAAATTGGGTTTTTGGTTTTATTTACACTTCGGTATTTGTTCTGCTGCTTTTTGATTTTTTTTGCTATGATTGCGGCTGTTGCAGTGCATGTGTTGTTTTTATTTTGTTGGCGGAGGCATAATCAATTAATGAATGTTTCAATTTGATGGCAACATGCAATAAAAGTCGATTTAATATTCATAACAGAAGTTTTGCAAAATAATAAAAAAAGAGAACGGGGAACCAAATGAAGCTGAGGTATTAGTGTGTGCTTGATCTTCAATCTTCAGTAATACTCAGAAATTCACATTTGTACCAAAAGAATTTCTATTAACATTTTTTCTTTAACCCATTTGAGAATTGAATACACATGATGAATTAGCAAAGGAATATCCTAAGGTATCAATGATTGTTTGTCGGGTTGGGACGAGGCGAAAAATCGTAGCCGATTGCCACACTCCTTTGAGGATTCTCGCAGCTAGATCGCCAGATCGTTCTGCTCTTGGTTCTTCCATTTAGCTCGTGGGCCCTCTTGATTTCATTGTCCAGCCAGGGATGCAAAGTCAATGGGTCTTATCACTGGAGCCTTGTCATCCATGCGTACAACATGCCCAATCCAGCGCAGTTTTTATGGGCTTAACTATGCCCCCGCTGCTGAAAAACCATTTAGTTCGTCATTCTTTCTTCTTCGGCACTTGTCAGTGTCATAGATCTAAGGTTAGATTAAGTGGCATTTCCAGATGTCAGGGACTCACTTAGACAATTAGGAGGTTACCCTTTGTGATACCACATTCTGAACGATGACCTCGATGACTCAGGGCCAGAACTTCCACCCGGGATAGGTACATCTTTGACTGTCGGCTCTGCTCGAAATTTGTAAATTTTTGTTATTTACAATGCGAGTACAGTGGCCTAAGGTAAAAAAAGGGAAGTTTGAACGGTACACCACGGCGGCGCCCAATACAGCAGCAATGCCACCGTTCTTCCCTGAGACGGCCTGGTGTCACGAAGTCACCGTTATACTACAACCGGTCTGGTACACCCTCTGGCTGCAAACCCTCCAATGGGCTCGTTGTCGATTATCACCCTGGATTAGGGTTCAAAAGCAGCTCGACCCAGAGGAATGGAGAGCACTCGCCCAGTACTCGAAGGTAAAGACACGATTAGACTACCATCCGCTGATAAGGACTAATCATGTTTGGACTAAGTCATTCAAAAGCGTCGGGAAATGTCTCCTTCTTATCCCAAGTGCTGCTGCAGTAACCAGAGCGAAGTTAGGCTATTGTGGTACGAGTCCCCCGTGGCAGACGAAGCTCAGTCTCCTCCAGGTGGCTGTTTGCCCCTGTCGAACTTTCGTCGATCTGTCTGATGTAGTACAAAAAAATTTCACTTAAGTCGCGCTTGGAACCCACACGCAACTTTTTTTAAGTCTACTTAGAGCGTGATGCTTTCTCTTTCCGGCACTGTTTTAGCATTGTTACAGCTCTTGTGATTAAGTAATATATACCAACTAAAGCCACTAAAATGCACTTGCCTCAACTGGCCTTAAATTAAAGTTACATAAAAAAAAAATATTTAGTAATAAAAAAAGCTTAAATTTTTGCTCAAAGAGGGACTTCAAAATTACTTCCGTAATTAAATTTTCGTTTACAAAAACTATACTAATGTATCTAAAATCTAACAAAATTCATAAACGATCTCTTAAATTTTCAGACCAACAAAATAATTTTTGTATTTGAAAAACGTATTTTCCCATAATAAATATTAATTACGTTATAATTTTTACAATAAAAAATATTAAATTTGCCATTGTCGTAGTTTCAATGCCACATCGCATATTTTCACATTGCTCAGATAGTGATTTAATAGCTCCAAACTGGCTAGCTGTGCGTGCGCTTTATTCACGTAAACTGTGTTTTCTTTTTCCTCTCATCTCCCTGGCCTATACATGTGGCTACAGAATTCATGATGATTTAGTGGAAACTCCGCAAATTCACGTCATTGTAGCCAGTGCGGCACGACATTTGGCACCACAAGCAGAACTACATATAACACCAACAGTTCGAACAACAGCAACCGACAAACTAACTAAAATCAAACCCCCAAAACAACAAACAATTGTTGTTGTTGTTATGGTTGTTGTCTAGTTGCCTCCTGAAACTTTGTGAGCCATGCGCTACGCTGGGTTGAGCTTTGATGCGCGCGCGCCACGCTCCAGCGATTTTCAAGTTTAACGACAACACTCAGAGCACCCAGTAACAACAACAAGCAACAAGAATAATAAATTGTTACTAACAATGCGAGTTAAACGTCAATTGACGACACAACATAACACAACAAAGCAAACGTTTGACTGCGTTTGAGCGAGCAACAGCAACTTGCAACAACAACAACAACAACAATGATGAGAACAAAAACATGCACAACAAATGCGATCGCAGCAACAACAAAACACGGCAAAATATGGGTGATGGCAATGACAGCTGATCGATTTGGTGATGTTGCCGTCGCCAGTTGTCAATTGGTTGGAGGAGGCAAGCAGCAACAGGCGCTTAGCAAAGGCAACAAATAATAATACATACTTACAAATAATCGGAGTAGCGCGCATAGCAACAGACGAAACTAGCCGCCCAAAGCGTAGCGGCCGGTAAATCAATCAATAAATTGTTGTTGGTGGTTGAATTTTCGACAACTAATTTTATAACTTTATTTTAGACTTAAATGTGGTCTTACAGAATTTTTAGAACTAAGGATTTTTACTAAATAAATAAAACAAACTAAAATAAAATTAAATTATATTAAATTAAACTAAATAAAATAAAACAAAACAAAATAAAATAGAATAGAATAGAAAAAAATAAAAAAAAATAAAATAAAATAAAATAAAATAAAATAAAATAAAATAAAGTAAAATAAAATAAAATAAAATAAAATAAAGTAAAATAAAATAAAATAAAATAAAATAAAGTAAAATAAAATAAAATAAAATAAAATAAAGTAAAATAAAATAAAATAAAATAAAATAAAGTAAAATAAAATAAAATAAAATAAAATAAAATAAAATAAAACAAATTAAGATTAAATAAAAAAATAAATGTAATATGCAAAAAAATTATAAAATTAGATAAATATAAAATAAAAAAAAAATAAAAATTTAATAAAACCAAATAAAATAAAACAAAATAAAATAAAATAAAAATATATGCAATACAATACTATAAAATAAAACAAAATTAAATTAAATTAAATCAAATCAAAATAAAATAAAAAATAATGTAAAATAAAAGAAGATAAAAGAAAAAATAAAATAAAATAGAAGAATAAAAAATAAATAAAATAAAAACTATCAAAAAAAACTAAATTTAATTAAACCAAATCAAAATAATATAAAATCAAACAAAAATTAGAAGAATTAGAAAAAAAAAATCAAATCTAACTAAATTAAAGAAAATCAAATAAAATACAAAACAAATTAAAATAAAATAAAATAAATCCAATTTGAAATAGTAAATGCAAATAATTTAAAATATTTTTTTTTTCTTCCAACCTCTCTAAGTATATTTAATTACTAAGTATGCATTATTTACCATAAAACAACGCATAATTATATTTGGCTTGGTATTTTTTTTTTGCATCAGTTATTTAATTTTTGGCACTGTTGAGTTGAGGGCTTCCTCGTGAAAACCTATAAAATTCTGCCTAAGGCCTACTCAGCCTGCAGTCATCCACACGCGCATAAGTATCTGTATATAAAAGGTTGCACACCGCTGCATTGTTGTCAAAACTCATTTCGGCCACTTTGAATTCCGGATTAACGGCGATTTTCAAAATATAAGAACCGGTATCTAATTCGGAAATATCCACCCACTGGCAGTCCAAATTGTAAAGGTAAATATCAGAGCAATTGACTGAGATGCCTGAATGTAAAATAAGAATGAAAAACCTCAACGCCAACTCACTTCCACTTCTAACCCACCCTGATCTCCAAAATTGGCGCAGTTATATTTCTTTGGTACTCCTGAGAGGCACTGATTATCCTCCAAGCAAAAGGATGCTTTGTGTCCTTGTGCCACTTTGTTGCCCATCAGATCATAGACATCGAATGTGGCAAATACCTCCATGCTGTGATAGTGCCTGCGAAGAGAAAATATCTGTCTAGAAAGCCTTTACTAAACCCTTCTCCATTCCCACTTACATATGACACATGTGCCACTCCCACAGGTGTTTCTCCTTGAACGGCCGAAAATCTGTGTTGCCCGCATTCAGTGTACTCGCGGTAAATTTTAGCAACCGCCGTGTCACATAACGCCAATTAGGATCATCTCGCTGTATGTCATAAGCCTCATTCGCTACACAGTTCTCCTCCATTGCGCACTGCATCAGTGCCATCGGTCGATCTTCCAAGTGCGCCGTTTGTTCTAGTTCATAGAAGTCCACCACCAAATCGGGCGCCAAATGATCGCATACCGCCACCGCAACATGATTACGCTCACCGTGACATTCCGCAGGCGGTCGCAAGTGGTCGTGATGTAGACATTGCGCCAACGAAGTCTCATTACCATAACACTCGGTACCGCTTAGTACCGCCGGCGCAATGTCCAATCCACCAAAGTAGTCCGTTTGAAGCGCGTCGCGTGCGAAACCCAAATCCAGTTGACGACAAACTACGTTTGCTTCCAGCAGTGACCATCCGTCCGAGCATATTGTGCCCCATCGGCCACCATCGATGCGCACTTCAACGCGTCCTTCGTGCGCTCGGCGTCCACCGCGTAACCGCAATTCGATACGATAGGCATGTGGTAGCGTGAATTTTGGCAGGTGCTGTGGCAAAGGTGCCTCCGTTGTGCGCTCTGCTTGCGGACTCTTGCAGACAACACCGGCGGCTTCATTAGCTTCACAGTCGTTTATGCCCCAACCATCGAAGTGGCAGTCGGTGAGTTCGTGTTCGTCGCCTTCACAGTACATGTTGTCCATCCAGTAGCGACGTCGCGCTAAACCGAAAAAACCGTTGTGGGTGACGCGTCGAAGACCAGGATAGCCCAGTTGCTGGCATACGACGCGGCCTTCGAGTGCATCCCATTCGTCGTCGCAAATGGCACCCCATTTGTTGTTGTGTAATATTTCGATGTTGCCTGGAATGAGATGGGAAAAATGGTACTTACAAAAGTTGTCTTCTGAGTCTTTAAAACATTTGTAGGGGAAAATTAGGATAACGATTAAATATTAGCTATTTTTCTCGAACTGTTTAAAATAAGCTCGGGTTGGTATTTGAAGTAGACATTTTTTGCATAAACGTTGTGAAATGAGCTGACTGGGTGCGGTATAGAGGAGGAAATATTTTTAGGCAAAGAAATGTTTGTTGTTTCTAAGGCTAAGAAAGCTTAAGACTGCTGCACCTAGCTGGTAAAGCGGTAAAAATTATCAGGGTATTTGGTAAATAATATCGAGAATCTCTGCAAACTCTTTGGCAGCACATCGGTAAAAAATGTAACGCTCTGTAATGGACTTTGAAAACTAGGTTCAACCATGCCCGTGCCCCCTGATAACCTGCTCTTAAAAGTTAATACCATAGCGTCTACTAATGGAAGTTGGATTTATCTGCTCATCGTTCGACTAACGTCTTATAATAATTGTTGTAAACTCTTTTAAGCTGAGGACGAGTTAGAATCCTAAAAAATCTTTTCTGTGAAAATGCCCTACACGCCTTTGGTGGACTATTTATTTGTAGATCTGGGCAGTGTAGGCACACTTGTACTGGAGGAACTGTCTGAAATCCTTAAAAGATCAAACAAGTTTAACTGTCAGCAGGGATAGGACTAGGGTACGGTCTCCTGACCATCCGAATGTGCCTTTGTAGACACCGAGTGAACTCTTGATGAGAGCAGCTTAAGATTATTTAGCTCTGCGAAAGTTGGCTGCCCATACTGGCATGCAAAGCTTTTGAGTTCTGCCAAGCACGAAATCATTAAAGCCGGCCCGCAATATCCATACCAGAATCCTTGAGAGTATGAACCAAATGTCATCCAATGGTATCCAATTTTATTTTGCTTCAATGGGATCCCGAGATGAAAAAATTTTAGCCGAGAGAACTTTTAACAGAGTTGCCATATATTTTAATGAGTCATAAAACTTATTTAAGTGCAATTTTCCAATATGAATATCAATCGATAACCCTTGGGAAATGATTTAATTCAATTAGATTTGACAATTTTCTTTTTTGATTGCATTGAAACTTTTCAAGGAAAAAAATCGACATATCTAGAAAATCTAATATATTAATATACTTGAATACATGTACCAAAAAAGCCGTGTTTTTGGCATTTCTATTATTTTATTTAGTTTTTTTTTTTTTGAAGGTTGCCACTGTAAAAAAGCTTAGACCATTTTTTTTGTGAGATTTTGGCAAAACGCTGGACAGTATGCACTATTCATTTTGACGGTACATGGCAGTAGCAATACCCCTTTTGTATTAAAAAAAAAGGTAGGCATTAGACCTACGGACCGCAAAAAAAGTCATTTAAAGTTAAATCAAACTAAAAAATAAAAAAGTTCGTATACAAATTTTTACCATTTAATAATTTCTTTTCTCCCTCAGACGAGCTGAAAGCAGGAGTGGTCTAATAAATACAGCTGTGCGCTTAGTTGTTTATTCCCAATTTTGCACGGGTAACGTGCTAGGATTTATCCTTTTTATCTCACTACTTTTGTCACCTTTCTTCCAAGGAATTTTTTAAACGCAGTTTCAACTGGAAAATATTTCCCTGTCTAAGCCGAAAGCGGAAACTTGTGTATTTCTTTGCTTCCGTTAGCTCATTTTCTCAGCTGAAATTCCGTTGAATTTATGCGTTTCTTTTCGAACACTTCCACATCACTCCTCCCTCTTATTCAGCTCCCTTCCTTGACTTACCTTCATACTCCGTTTCACCGCCCACCAATCGTATGGCACCCTCCTCCTTATTTAAAGTTTTAATATACTTCTGCACCAGCCGTTGCCGTTCCTGACGCGCTTCCTCCAGAGTGCGTTGTTGCACGACGCTCGACACTAGCAAGCCATCAAGAACGAATAAAGCGAAAATAAGCAATAGGAATAGACGACGAAATAGGGTGCAAAACATTAAAGACATGTTGCTTGTGGCGAGGTAATTTTATAAATTTTTTATATAGATAGTCGATTAATCGAAGTTCATGGCAGGACACCGGTAAAAATAGTAATTCACACCCTTGTTAGTTGAGCAGCCAAGAACTATGTTTTTTTCTAAGTACGCGCGCGATCGTTAGTACGTAACGCCGATGCGCCGAAAAAAAGAACTTTTGCTTTGAGCGGCAAACAAACCGCGACTATTTGCCAAACGCCAATCAGCGTTCAACAAAAGTTTAATTATGTTCGAGACAGAAAAGAAGCTTAGAGCGCGTTGTTTGTTGCGAACAACAGCGTCGGCGTTAGCGGCTGAGGCAGTGACAGTGACAGTGACAGTGGCAGCAATAATAAACCAAAGCATCAACAATATGCTATAATAACAACAACATTGAGAGCAACAAGATTCTTAGCTATGAATTTCAAAAATTATATCTGTTAGAACTTGAACGAGGGCATGAGGGAAAAGGAGGAAGCTTAAAATGCCTTTGCAAAATAATGGGGAAAAAATATGAAATAATAATTTTAAAAAAATAAATGCTTCTAAAAGCAACAAAAATGCCTCGGCTGTGAACTTCAGTTGCGGAACTGGGCGGATCGCGGTTGATGAAAATCGCACGAGCTGCGATGACACAGCAGCCTGCCAGCCCACAAAAGCATGAAAATTTATGTACGCATGGAAATATATTTGTATGCACTGAGCTCAGCAAAGGTTTACGTCATTGTGTCATCAAGCGCCCAACAATTGGTTCACTACGGCAGTAAGCGCGCAGAGGCAGCGCGGAGCGGGGAGTCCGCTACGAACAGATCGTAAACACAGCAACAAACTGAAAATCAATTAAGTTTGCTGATCAAACGATTGGCGAGCAAAGCTTTTGCATTTTCAGTTTCTAATAAAAATGCGATGCTCAAATGCGAGCGGTAATGCGTCAAACATTTTGGAGAAATACAGAAAATGTAAAAGAAAAAACCAGAAAGAAAAATGCCTGCAAAAAAGCTACATAATGCGTTCAACAAGATCAGTGCGCTCATCGAGCATCAACGCTAAAAAGCATATCGAACGCAAGTAGATGAAAAAACAACAAAAATTCCACGGCAGTTAGCCTAAAAGCAATCGCTATGCGTACGCGATCACGTTTCGCGATCAATTGCATGATTTTCCAAGATCACTTTTCCTCCCCCTGTCACTATTCGCTGTTATGTCATGCCGCTGCTAAAAGACGATTTTATTAGTTTAGCAATTGTCAAACGCCGTAAGGCTGTAGCGTTTTTACTACAGTTGATCATCGATGATATTCAAATTGTTATGCGCGCGCAAATCGAGCGATCGGTGCAGATCGGCAGCATAAATTTGTCAGCCCCTCACCACCTCATTGGTTTTGGATACCATACAGACGCGTTTGATATTGAATTGGGTTCCGTTTGTCACCGACAACATAGAGAAGTCATGTTGTTGATATGTGTAGCTTATGTGTTGTATGTTATACCCCTCTCAGTTGAGAGCAAAATGCATTCTGCTCGAAATCTTCTAAGCCTAGAGAAATTCCGACCCACTTCAAGTCAAACTTTATGTCTTTGGTCATCGTTTGTGTGATGCTATTTAGGCCAACGAACCACTAGCTCCCTCGGTCACCTCGATCGTCAATGAGATTTAGAAAAAATTCTCGTTTAGCCTTACAGGGGCACTCCAAGCGATGATTCCCCGTTCTCGTCGTCGTCTTCAAGCTCCCTACCTCGGAATATCTTAAATTTGCATGCCAACACGCCACACACCAAAGTGAATTCAGAGACCTAGCTCTTGTATAGCCGATTTCTGATTGCCATCAGGAACAGAACGGCTGGATAATTGCCTTTTTGTTTTTAGGGTTCATAATTCCCATATATTATAGCAGCTTCACTCTCTTCGTACTTATCCATCGCCAGATAAGCTTTGAGCTTTATGCCCAACCAAACGTAGCTGGCCTCGGCTATGTTCCAGCGCATAAATTCCTTGGAGACTTTGTTCTCGCTATGGTTGTAGCCACCGATTCCCTCGTTATCATCTAACCGGAGTATCGGACCATCGGGTTTGGCTGAAGTAGTCGCTATCTCCAAGACCGAATGATCGGCCCCCATCTGCGGCAACTTGTCAAAGACTGCAGCAGTTGGATGACTCGTATATGTCAGCGACGCGAAGGTGGTTTACGACAGTTTGATATGGGCTTAAATACGCCTAATACATCTTTGCACTTTTTAGCGGGTTTCGAAACGTCGTTTCGTCATCGATAGCGTCGCTTTTTCGCTCGGTCTCTTCCTATCCGGACTTCGCAGGGTTGTTTTTAATCAAGCTTTCGCAGACACTAACTATGCAGTCGCGCACGTTCTGGATGCCCTTCTCCTGAATTTCTGTCGGCAATTTTCTTCGACTTGTAAATTTTACATTTCAACAGGTCTTGCCATTAACCACCATCGGTAATGCAGACTCGCCCCTATACACCTATGGCCTCGATATTTTGTGAGCGGAAGAAGTAGTTTCTCAACTGTAGAGTTGGGGTCGTAATTCTCGAAGGGTGCACGTTCATCTGAATATCCACCAGATAGATGCATTAGACCTCAGGTGTGCACACTTAACTCCTATCTGAGAACGAAAAAGCTACAGACTTGGCTTTGCTACCAGGGTGAGTGGTAAAAATAGAGCCGGTATTTTAAGCAGATAATCTACCTGAGCTGATGTGTTTTTCACCCACTATGCGTTGGCTCGCGCCGGCTGGTACTGCCTGAGACTGACTCGGCATCCGTCTCCTGACAAGAGCAGAGCAAGGTATTATCCTTAAATTACTTCAATAAGATGCGCTCGAGGGAGATTCATGTTTTCAAGTGTACAAGCATACAAATATTTCCTGGCTCTTTGCAGGTATCAGTGTCATCCGTTCCAATACATTGGAAGTCCGTTTATCTTGGATCTAACCTTTTCAAGGAGAATATAATTATTCTGTAGGTGTGAGTTTTCCTCTACTGTGCAAGCGTGCTTCCACTATTTCTTGATGTGTTGAAGAACTTTCTTTTGCCCATTCTACTTGTGCTGCCAGAATGTTAAAACGCTTCGAGAAAGCTATATGAATTTGAACACCTTTGGGGAGCCAAGGTTAGAAGAAGTGGAAATATGTGTTTGTCAGTATATCTAAAGACGTGTATCGATCTTCATTTATCCCGCCTATTTTTTGCGGATCTCAATTTCGAAATTTGTTCTTAGTGGTATATTTTTGAATATCAGCAGATTATCAGCATTTTACATGAGTCTATACATATATGCATCTCCATTGAAATCGCTTAAGCATACCCACAGCAGATGTTGTCAATTGGAGCATTTGAACTTGACACTCAAAAGCGCCCAATTGTTATGTATGAGACACTTAATTGTATTTGTTTTAAACAAAGCAGTAAAAAAAATAAAAAATTTAAATACATATATCGCAACGATATAAGCATAATCATAAAAAGAAGTACTAGCGATAAAAAAAAAAACAAAATAAAAAAACACATCCATAAAGAAAAGCGCGCGTTATTGCTAAATCTGTTGACGATCATCAATTCAATGAGCGCAATTGTGGCAAGCGAGGGTGTGGTGCAATATGAGCTCTAAATTGCGGTATATGTATCAGGGATGAAAAATGGAAATTTCAGATTGTACCTAATATCATAAAATAAATGCACCTAAATGAGACAGATTGTACCTAAAAAAATTACATCATTCGTATGTAGTTTTTTAATAATATGTTTAAAAATATGAATACAGAAGGTGGATGTACTTTAAACTTGATTAGCTTTTTTTTAACTGAGCTTGTATCTACATCCAGAGTATAGTCTAATGGGAATCAGAGAAGCTTTTTGACTACTGAAAAATATTGACGAAATAGACAAAAAACACACTTTGCGAAGTTAACTTTTTTCCAGCTTTTTATAAAGCAACAGAAAAAGTGTGCTAATTTATCCGATTCCCTTTAGTAGCTGCAGCGATTCTAGAGAAAATAATGAGAATTGCCGTTAGTATATTCGAAAGCAGTTTAAATATATTCCAGAAGTCAAATAGCTATTGAATAGATTTGAGGCCCTCAACTACAGAAAATATGAAATATGAATAAATCCTAGACCCAGGAATGTATGGGCGAATAAAATTAATAGAAGAGTTAAAAATGTTATTATATGATGGAAACTTTAGCTTTTATGGTTTCAATGGATTAAAAAATGCATTCAAACAATTGCAAGGGTAAAACTGTAAATTCAACCCCGTCATTCGACGCAATGACGTTTTATTGAAGAAATTAATTCCAATTTCGAATACAAAAAAATATAACAAGAATTACGAATTTTAGGAAAGCTAAGTAAAGTGTTAATTTTTTGTAGTGGCTGTTCTAAATGCAATGTTAAATGTTTAAGAGTATACATAATATGATTTTGTTAATTTCTTCCTTTTGACCACTTTTCCCCACTTTTTCCCATGCCGACAAGTAAATATATTCTCACATAAAGGAAAAAAAATAAGAATACAAATTCATTGATCAATAGGTGATTGTACCCAAACGCTAGTGATTGTACCTAATGTACCTTTAGGTCAGCAAACGTCGGAAAAAGGTACAATTGTACCTACTTTTTCATCCCTGATATATATACTCTTATAAATGCTCATACCCAGCTACATACTTAGAGATATATCTCTGCTCGAACAGTGATAGTCGATTGCCGTTGGTTATTGGATACATTAACTGTTTCTACATTCATACATACGTAAGTATGCTGGCATCTTGTTGCTTCCTCTACTCTTACTTGTTTAGCTTCTTGTTTTTCATTAAATTGATTTTTGTTTTGTTTTTAGTTTTATATTTCATACAAATGTGCATGTACATAATAATACGTATGTATGTGGGTTTGTGCTTTGGCAATACTTTTCCAGTATCGTTTGCTTTGCCATTGAGTATTAGCCCCGCATTACCGAGCGCTACGAGTTGTTGACACTCCCCAATCGAAAGTCGATGTCTATGTCAATTTGTGGTGTTGTCTTGGTTCTTTTAATTCCATTTCAAATTCTAATGTTTAGCAATCATACGATACTTTGTCTCAAGTTTATTTGCGGAGCATAGCAATTAAGCTTTAGAATTACGCAAGTGTATTTGCTTTGCTACAGTTAAATGAAATCACAAAAACATATGGACATATGTATGTTCACATTTATGTAAGCACATAAAAAGTAATGTGGAAGTGAAGGTCAATTTTTACTTAAAATTTGATACCGAAATTATCGAGCTCGTTATCGTTTTCGTTTTTGATAGCCGGAAGTATTGTATTTATTGTGGCATCTCTAAAGGCCCTAAGAGGCCGTGGAGTGTTTCCAGATTTGCTCGATTGCTTGGTTCTCTTATCTTGGCGGCTTTTGAAAACCACCGCTTTGGTGTAGGAAGGTCCGGAAAGGAGCCGATTTGATGCCCCTTGAAAAATTTACCAGCTTCTCCTGATCTAAAGGAACGAGGTTCTTTAGGCTCCTGGAAACTATTTTCAATCAGTTTCCAACGTGACAGAAGGTTGATCCTCCTACTTTTCTCTTGAGCCAGTAGCGCGGATATCAAGCCTGATAATTACTTTTGTGGTAACTTATAGCTGACTAGAGGCTATTTACTCACTTATAAAAGGTTTATATAGTTGGTCTATCCAGCTGAGCGGATGGTGTCCGGCTTAGAAAAAAAACTTAAACTATTGAGTGTGTGTGAGCATCAGATGATGAGGGTTATTTGCTATTTTGACTTCAACAGGATCTAAGTAATTTGGTCTTTTGGACTGACTGCCGCCTAACCTAACCTTCCCGCTGGCTAGTAGAACACTCTTGGTTGGAGGTTGGACTTCCTGGGATGACATGCTGTTTTGGCAACAGTTAATGCAATAGTGGGTATAGCCAGAAAGCCTACAAACTGAGTTGGACAAGGAAATACTTGACGCTCTCATATACTTACATTGTTGGGGGAGATTTGTAGCCCTCCTGGTCTATAACCGCAGTTTGTAATGTGAACAGGGCCACCTCTTTCATCGCGTACTTGATGTGAGGGTGTCCAGGCGCTTAAGCACTGTTGTGGCCGCTTGTGGTTTGTTCTGGCTCATTAACCCCTTGGATTTCGCACGACCCTATCTAATAGAGATTCAAGGGCCTGACCAGTGACTTCTAATTTCAACAGATTTTTTTTCTTGAAAGCTGTGAGAATGCAATACTATGGATTAAGTAGTACATATGTGGTGGAATGTGATTGGAAGAAAATAGTACGAGCAGTTTTTGGGGCATATTTATGGGTGATTTTTTTTGTTCTCCCTACATCGGACTAGAGAACAATGCACTTAAGCAACTTAGAGTTTTCACTATACCTTCGAGATTGAATTTGCACAGGCAAACTTTAAAGTTTTTAAAGTATCTAATCTGGCACTCAATGCGGCACACTTTAGTGATTGAGATTACGTTTTGTCAGAATAACCTTAACAGGCTGGCGAGGAAAGAAAACTTGACTTATCCTTAAAAGAATAAAAATAATTTATTATCATCTCATCTCATCAAATAAGGCGGTTTGACTACCTTTTCTATTTTATTAACATCTTCTCTACTTATTTTATTACTCTGCCTTAGAAGCATGAGCAAGCACCTTTGATTAAACAAATTTTGGCTGTCTTTTCGCAAGCAATCATGGAGCTATTTTTCCACCTGATTACATTGCAGATCAAAATCTCAAAATGAAATATTTATTTGCTAACGACGGATACTCAGAGCGCATATATGAGCCTCAGTATACTCACACGTGACTATACCAAATATCTTTACTTGCATGTTTGTATAAACATGTGTATGTATGTATGTCAAGTATGTATGTATGTATGCTGAAATGAGAAGTTATCCATCCTTTTAAATGTAAAGCACACCGTCCAAGCTTATATTGCAATCGTCCTTTGAGTGGCGTGTGGCATGAATAAATGAATGATGAGCACTCACATGAAGATTTATATATAAATGTATTTACATTAGGATGGGTTGAAAACATTGTGCCTTGGTAAGGTCATGGACAGGTGCGCGCGATTTCTAAGATCGAATTAATAAAACGATTGCTGGAAATAAGATCGATTTATTTATTTATTTAAACATCGATATATTAATGGGCAGCGTTATCGATGCCTTTTTACATTTGTACCCGTACTGAAACGTATGTCGATTCCTTTACCGAAATATGCATTTATCGAATTGGTTTAAGTTTTTTATCAATAAATTTATCGGTTTTTTATCGATATACATCCTCCAAAACTGCTCGTGTGGCCAGTGACTGACTTTTATTTATGACTTTTATAAATAAAAGTCTTCGATAACTGTTATCTAAGACATATAATTTAAAAATCAAACATAACTGTTATTTGAAGATTATTTAGATAAAAAGCAAAAATAATTGTTATTTTGGATTTTTAATTAAATAAAAGTCAAAACATCATTGTTAAAGCGCGAGTTTTTAAAAAAAGTTGTAACTGTTATGATCCCTGGTTTTCGATACATTTCTTGCACAAAAATCACTCCACCCAAATACGCAAATCTACATTTCAATTTAGCTATATTGGGTTTAAGTGCTGTTAGCTTACTCCTTAACATAATATGCACCTCTTGCGACTACGAAAATTTTCATCTAAAATAATGCAAGTTTTTATACGACCGTATGTATGTGTTTGTTTTCATTTGCTCACGTTTGCTTACGCTTCATTGCGTTCAGTTATCAATTTCTTGCTTTGACAGATTCATTGACAGTTCACTGCGCAACGATATTTGGTTGCATTTGACCAAAATTTGACGTTAGCCAGCCGGAAGGTAGCCGACGGCTAAGCGACCAAGGACAGCAGAGTTTAAAATCGAAATGACTAGTATATATTGTATTTTATATTGCTAATTCGTAAGCACACACATGTACATACATCCATTTAAATTTTACGACACTTTATGCTTAAACAGCTTTATTTTTAAACTAAAAACTGGTAGCTTTCAATCAACACCAAATAGCATTGCTATTTCCTGTGTCATTTTTGTGTCATTTAGCACATTTCTATGAATTTATTCGCCGTCAATGTACCCAAGCGCTTATATTAATTAATTTTCGCGCGTACAAAGGAAACAACCCCAAAATAGGAACACACACACACATAGCAGCCTTGGCTTAAAATTTTAACTGCATGACAAACTAATCAATCAAAGCAAGTGTTGGCTTTAAGCGCCTCAATAGTTATCTAAAGCAATTTTCACTGTGCCGCTTAAGCAACCAGACAGTCAATCAATTTTCATTTTCAATCAATGCGCCCCTCTGAAAGTTAACTGCCTATTTCTCCAAGTTGTATTTGGGGAATATTCACAAATTCTGTTCAGCAGCTACTCCCACGCTCGTTACTAGTATTTTACTTTAAGCCCAGTTAATGGAATTTTAGGCGCGTATTCACTTTTCA
Source organism: Rhagoletis zephyria (assembly GCF_001687245.7). Classification (NCBI taxonomy): domain Eukaryota; kingdom Metazoa; phylum Arthropoda; class Insecta; order Diptera; family Tephritidae; genus Rhagoletis; species Rhagoletis zephyria. Next base: position 31,528 of record NW_016159421.1, on the reverse strand, counting down.
AAATGAATTTCGTTACCCAAAAGGGTTCAGAATGGCAAAGGCAAGCAAAGTTACAGCGATAAGTCAAAATCGAAGCGGCGAGTAGGCAGACAGCTAAATGGGTCGGTAAAAAGACAATCTCTCACACTATTGTTCATTTAGTGACAACTAGATAGAAGGAAACGGATTGTTAGGGTAGCACACATATTATAAAAATTTGACAAATTTTCAATTTTTTTATTCAGAATTTTTAAAGTGTAAGTTTTAATTCGCTACCAAATACCGTTGATTTTGAAGATTTTTTTTTTTGAGCTACTTGAAACTTGCACTTTATTATACTTAAAAAGTTAAAAAATGTGGTGAAAGTTTGTCACATTTTTATAATTTTTGTATAAAAAGGGGATTTATATGGTGTATTTATATGGTTTGTATAAGTAGCCAGGCTTCAACAAAAAAAAAATATTAAACATAAAATAAACCAAAGAAATATAGCCGAAACTCTTCCAAGTAAGGCGAGTATATTATTTCTGCCGCCACTGTACATAGTACAGATTTAACGCAATTAATACAAAAACACGCATAACAGTTATTTTCTAGTTAAAGAATATAATCATGAAGAAAAAAATATTTGCGTTAATTGGAGGTGAAACCTACGAATTGATTTATGCAAAAAAATTGCTCAATTTTGTTTTAGAAATGTGCCCTTTTTGAAGGTGGTGTGCGATATATTATTAACCAAATAATTGGTTAAACAACCTACGAAAATTTCAAATTTAAATTACCAAGTTAAAAAAATATTACAAGCTTCAGTTGTCATGGCAACAATAGCATTTTATAAAAAATCACCAATATTTTTTTAGTTTCCAAGAGATTCGGTAGCTCATTCCAAGGTCAATGAGCAACCTGTATTGGTTGCAGTAGACAATTTAAAGTTGGTATATTTGAGGGCGTGCCCGTTGTAAACGATGCATTTTTTCCTCCATACAAAACTTGGACCATTCTAATTCAGATGGATTGACATTGTCGGCCTGAAGCACAACCACGTCATCGCAACATTTTCGAGCTTAGAAAAAGAAGTTGGTCTAGCAGTGAACGAGTACAAAATGAAATACCTCCTGGGAACAAATGAAAAATGTTTGCGCTTTGGGCACACATCAGTTATAACTTTGAACTAGTGAGGCAATTTGTCCAACTGGATCCCGCATAAGCACCGCCAATAATGCCAGTCTGAAGATCAAGCCAAGAATAACTCCTACCAATCGGTAGCGCATTTGAAAAGCCGAGCCCTTTTCAAGAAATGAATTTCCATATTAAATTAAAATAAATTTAAATCATTTTACACTGCAATTGCTTTCGTGAAATTGGCTGTAATTCATTCAAAATGAATCTATGCAAAAATTTCTGATTGAAAGTGGCCTCAAATTACTTTTGTCTTTCAAATGCATTTAATTCGTTAGCAAGGCGACAACTCTATTCAAAGTTTTCTAAAGAAAAATCTTCTGACTATAAATCCTTCCCTTTACTCATACGCCATGACACACAGCTCTGATTAACTGCATACATAGGTACAAGAAACCAAATTATATAAAAACAAAAACAAAACCTTTTATTTACATGCAATAAATAAACAAATTAAAGTTTAGGTATGTAACGATTTGCAACGCAGCTCACCTCTGAGATACAACTGCAACCGGCGCACTTTCTCTGTCCCCACTTTCTATCTCTATGCAGTTGTGCAAGCATCTACCTCACACTTTGTCGTTAAGTTGTCAGCAACAATTACAAATTTTCGACAAATAGATTTATTACACACACACACACATCTACATAAATACCACTTGACATACATACATAGTTCATAACTTATAGCATTGGCATGTACACAGCAGCAACGACAAAGAGATTGTTATGCATGCCTGTACATTTTATCAGTGTTGTGGTTGCTGCTAGAATTGTTAACAAGTATTTTAAATCAATTACACCGTTCGACACAATTTTGTACCCATGAAAGAGTCAAGCATTTTCGAAAAGTAGAAACAAAAGCAAAGTGCCCGTATTTTGTTGTTTTTCTAGATCAAGGCATCTATGGTTCCTGGGTGGCAAAAAAAAAACTCTTAACAATCGACATGCTAAGTCAGTCAGTGTCATATTGCCTTTTGAGTTTTCAAGCTTCATTAAACTTCGTATATAAGAGTTTTTGGGGTTGGTGATTACGAATCTGAAATCAGTTCATAAAAAGTCAAAACGTTGGATCCAATAAAGATCCATCCGCTATATTGGACTCGCCATTTTGCGTATTTAAGAATTGACTTCAGATTCGGAGACAGCAACAACCGAACCGCTTGAATACGAAGTTTAAAAAAGTTTGAAAAATCACATGGCAATTATTATATTGACCGATTCAGCACGGAGATTATTAAGGGTTCTTTTTCCCCATTGAAACTATAAATACGTTGATCTAGAAAATGCTTGATTTTTTCATCAGTGCAAAGAACGGAACATTTTGTTGGACGGTGTTGTTGGGAAAGAGAATTTTTGTATGCTGTATGCAATTATTGCGGGTTGCTAGTAGCTGTGTTCGATCGGTTTGCTTACTTGTCGTTCTGCTGGCATATTTTTGCAGCAATTTTGTTGTGACTGCTCATTTGGTATTGTTTTAGTTTTGCATAATTGCTGCTTTAAACTTCTGTGCATGAAACTGGTAAATTTTATTGCATGTGTTGGCAATTGTTTTGTTGTTTTTATACAGACATATATACATAAATACATACATACATACATACCTAAGTAACAATGTAAGTTAGTTAAATTCTTTAAATGTGTTGCGAAGAAAAATTGCTTTAGCATTATTTGGCTATTTCCCTTTAATTTTTTTTAATGTTAATTATTTTTTTTTATGAAAATGTAGCTCGATATCTAATAAAAATCATGTATGTATGTAAAAATTACAAACTAAGTAGAAAATTAGTAAATTTCGACGAAGTTTCAACAAAATTTTAATCAGATTATTTTGAATTTTTTTTTAGTAAGCAGTTTCGTGCCATTTCAGTAAGTTTTGGCTATGTTTTTGTTTAAAAATATTTCTTATTTTTTATGAAAATATAACTTAATACCAAACTTGGCAGAACATTTATAAAAATTCGACGAAAATAAATGGCAAGTCCCAGCTACTTAAAACTTGCACTATATTATACTAAAATTAAATGGGCTATAATACTGCATACCCAAAATCTTTCAAGGAAACCTTATTATAAATCTTAAAATTTTGTTAATTTCTTTTTTATAAATGGTGCGCAAAGTTGAACATCCGGTTTCACGAAAGCAATTTAGGTGAAAAATTATATTATTCTGTCAGTTTCCATATTAAATCAATTATATAAATAGGCAATCATGTTTCCTTTACACCCCTTTTACGGCTAAACTGTACTTCTAAGGTATAAACAATTATATATCATTAGAAAGGTATTTTGATGCTGATGTGCAGGCAATTTTTAAAATTTCAAATTAGTTTAAAATAGAGCGAAAAAATCAATTCAAAAGTCACACCAATACCAATGCC
>NW_016159421.1:14036-26613 GCF_001687245.7 Rhagoletis zephyria | reverse complement strand
TGAACATGAACATGAACATGAACATGAATATGAAGGTGTACATAAACATAAACATAAACATTAAAAGCGATAGAGACAAAGATAGAGAGGAAGAAAGTGATAGGGATAAAAAGGAAATACAACTGAAGAATGTGCGATGTTATATTGTTATGTGTTATGCTACATATGTTATGTTATTGAATCTAATGCTATTCTATGTTATGTTATGCTAAGTACTAAGCTAAACTCCCCTCCACTTAACTCATTCCAACAAATTTTATTTCAGCTCAACTCAACTCACATAAACTATCCTTAATTTTAGCGGTTGAATTTCAACCGCTGGGCGAACACTAGTTAACTTAATAAAATAATCTTCACTTGAATTACTTTCGTTAAACTGGATGTAAAACTTGAATTTATGCGGGTTTTGTTAAACAATAAACCATATTTTTATAAAGAATTAAATAAAACTAAAAACAAATACAAATTAATTGTTAAAACTTTTTAATATGTGGTGCGCCTACGATTATGACACGGACTGTATTTTCTATAAAAGCATCAAAGTTCGAAACATTAATTTTGGCGCCCTCTTTAGATTTATCCAATTGATCTTTTAGTATTTTATAGCTTTAAGCTCTCCTTAAAAAAGCTACAGACATTTTCAAGTCCTTCAATTTGTTAATCAATATTTAACAATGATTTCGCTCCACAAGGATAATGCTTCATTTGCAAGTCGTTAAGGCAATAATTCATTTCATAAATTTTAATAAAAATACCAGACAACTGGTAAAGTTTCTTGCATACCACAAACTTCAAAAAAAAATCTTTACCGTGTATGTTGCTCATACGCACCGGTGGCCGACTGTATTTGGCTTAGAAGTTCTTGTTAAGTGGAAGGTGGGTACGAGAACATCAGAAAACAAGTAAAATAAATCCTTAAAAACAAACTTGCACAACAAACTTTAATAGTTTTAGTTTTTAGACAAACAGTGCATAGATTATAAGACGGGGAGAGGCAGACGAAGAAGCGATTAAAAATGCATGCACTGAGGAAAAAAAATAACATGTTTGGGAAATGAGAAATCCTAGTTTCCTTGAAAGTCTTGTTTTACTTATGCACACATGTGCGCAGGTATACATGGCTTCAAAATTCCTTTTTATCTTGGCATTAATATGTATGGCATTTATGTATGTATTCATATTCAGTCAGTAATATGTGTATCTATATATGTATGTATGGCTTCTTTGTTCAGGACAATTTTCATTTAGCAACTCTACGTAAATCAAATCAAATGTCAAGCTTTCTGCGTAAAATCCAACCGCAAACGAATGACATTCGAGGAAAAGTAAAATAAACTACTAAAGGTATAGTATATGCAAATACACTAAGGTGTTCCTATATTCTTTCTAAAGAACTGCGGTTAGTCTAACAAACTGCGACTCAAATTCGCCTCATACAGTAAATATTTCTGTTGAGTCCGGTTTCCAGCAGAACTGGGCAGTTGATCCGGTTCCGATTCTCAAAAAGTGGTAACGTAGCCCAGAAAAAGATTATAAACAGCTTTTGCAAAATTTACATAAATTTTGTAGTCGTTCTTCAGTTCTTCTGAAAATGTTTTTGTGTCTTTTGGAATCAAGTTTCAATTCCTTTAGACCCTTTGTTTGGTTCTTGTAAGGCCCAGAACGGTCAATTCATTAAAAAATCTGGTTCCCCGGATCCAGTTACTCACTAACAGATACAACACATTAGCTATGTACTTAGAAAAAAGTAAAAAAAATAAATATTCCTTGGAACAATAGAATCTCTTATTTTCTAAATAAGATAATTTAGTCTTAAGTCCACTCAAAATATAAGCTCAAAACCAGGATATCCCTAATAAAAAGATGGCAAAATAATAAAATCTTTGTTCCACATTTCAAGAGAAATGGTTCAGTGAAGCAAAACGGCGTATTCAAGCAAAAAAGTTATTTACAAAAATGTAACACCTTTCTAATGAAAATCTTATATTTTTCATCAGAAGGTTGTATAAAATCCTACTCGTCATTGTATTTGTAATGTTATTGAGCTGTTGTTTAAGTTTATCGTAAAGAGTGTATTCGTTATCGTGAGTTTTACAAGAAATTAAATGATATTTTCCAATAATACGCTCTACTGCCCTTTGGTTATTTAGTGACAAAATCCAATAAATAAATTTTCCAAATTTTATTTAGAAGAGCACCATAATGAAATATGGAAACAAACAAACTTTCCAACATCAGTTGGAAGAAGTCACAGGTGAATGGCCTTATCTGAAATTTCGTTTGGTCTCGATCATCACGGAGGGGCTTTCCCAGTTTGAATAAACGAACAGCTTCTGCTTAACCTCCCCTCATGTCCATATATGGTTTGCGGGAACTCAAAATTCAGGCATTGCTTCTGATATCAAAAAATGTTGCAAAGATTATCTATTATCACTTATCTATTAAGATTTTTTTTTTGTCGCTGTGTGCAAATCTGGTTAATGGTATATTTTCAATGCCCCTGAGCGCATTTATTTATCCTAATAAGTTGCTTCATGAAGGCAAACATTTCCACTATTTTTTGGTAACTGCTCAAAATGTTTACCCTCGTCGCTATCTGCTCAGACAATATCAACGGCTGAGTAGAAGATCGCCCTATCTCAGGAAATGGACGAAAAACGCCCCATTTCAGAATTTGGTTAAATAACCGGCTCTTTTATTGAGATAAGCCGTTTTCGACGAAATATCTGGGGTAGGGCGTTTTTGAACCAAATTCTGATGTTTGTTGGAAATAATGCAAATGTCGGATTCGGGTATTATTTCCCATTTAAGAGTGAAATAAAGAAAATTTTGCATTAGTTCCGTTTGTGTTATTGCACCCTTCGCCCCCTTCATCTCTAGATTTTGTTGCTTTTTATAAACTGATAGCCTTTTAAAAGCTCAAAAAATTATTCCCTCTATATCTTAATGGCACTCTTGACTTTTCAGCTCCTCCTGAATATATTTTCTGTTCATTGTTTTTTTTCAGAAAACTATACTTTCTCTTCTTCTTCATGTATCTCTCGAGTATCGCTTGATCCAACGCCATTGAATTATTCTGCCAATTTTCATATCGATTGCTTACGGTTCACTCTGAGCCCGATGAGTTTGTCGTCTTCGATGGAATTGTGTTGAGGTCTTCCGCATTCAACGCTGGATTGACCTCCTTTATCATTACTAAATAGAATTGCAATTTCCTATATCACTTAGGCTGTCGAAGTACCGTATAACTGAGGTAAGTTATTCAAAGCCTAAAAGCTGAAAGGACGGCAAAAGTTATTCCAAAAAAATATAAAAGTTTATAACATCGGCTCAAAAGGCATTGTAGTCACATATTGGGTACATTATTGAAAGTGTGTGCAGAATACATACTTTTCCATAAGACTGAACTCAGGTGCGGCTTTTGAAAATATCTTGACTTCAGTGCCATTTATGAGGTTAAGTTTTGAGTCAAAACATTTGTAAGCCATCGATAACTAAAAGAAATTTCCCTACCTATAGTCTTCCATACTATATTATGTGAGGTACTAAGGTATGATCTGTTAGAAAAAAAAAGTTTTTTCAAATCATTCTAAGGCAAAAGACTTGATTCCCTGTTAGCTTTTAGTCACAGAAAATGAGCAATATGTTTTTATATTCCAAAGATACTTAAACCAAGTTGGTACAGAAGCTACACTAAAAAAAAAGTCAGGTAAATATATTACTCTCAGCACATAATTTGGTAACTATGTATAACCAAATAATATAACTAAATATAAGCAAATCGTGTGTTGAGAGAAATATATTTAGCTAACTTTTTTCCTTATTTTTTCACATTTAGTTGACGTAACTAAACTCCTTTCGCAGTGTACTTATTTTCATTCAAAAAGCAAAATTTTCGCAACACGTAAATCAAATCAAAATTTTATTACACCACAACCACCAATAAACGCTTATTTCATATACTTACTACTTACAATTTATGCTTTCCTGAAGTGATTAAAAACACTCCAAAGAGCCATTCCAAATCGGCTGCGTTAAGTGCCCGCCACAACAGAGATCAATGCGACGAAACAATTTTTGAAATTAATCCATACTTCCCGTCGCTTATTGCGACTCTTTGTTAGTAGATTACTTTCGCACGCTCGCTGCAGTATCCTCCTTCCCTCTAGCGCATACCTGCTTATACCCGCGTGTCACATAATTCATGTAAAAGTTTTACGCAGGGTACCCCCCTACAATGCTACCAACTAAAGTTGTGCTTGTAGAAAAGTTTTGTGGCAACTTACTTGCCTCTTTATATTGGATAGATGAGTTTCATTTTTTTTTTTTGTTTTTTTTTTGGGTTTTGTTTAATAAAGAGTGTGAGTTACTTCTATTTTACGCACGTAAACAAGCAATTCATAATTCATATTCCAACTGGCCACAATAAGAAGCGAACGCTACAAAAACAAAAGTAAATAAGAATCAAAGTGTACTAAGAAAATGGCAAAGAAATTGTGTGATTAAAACTTTTCCAATTTGTGGAACTCAAATGCCTCAAGAATGGCGGCGAATATAAAATTTACGACAGATTAACAAGCTATTAACCAAGGATTATACCCCAATGGCCGTGCACACGAATGTACTTGTAGTGGGGAAAACAGCGCGCAATCAAAAATCAACAACACGTAAAGTGAGTAGGCCAACAACAACAGCAACAAAGAAATTCAAAGAAAAAAAACTGTAGGGAATAAGCGTAGATTAATGCCGAATACCGTTAGTGTCTTTATCAGGTATCAAAAACGTGAGATTCGAAAAAAAGTAAATAACAACAACGTCATTTAGCAAGTGCTTTTATGCGCCTAACGCTCAATCAGCCGCAAGCGCCATACAAGCGACGTAAACTCACGTGCCGCACGTTGACGCAAGTGACTAGGTTACCAAGTATGTATGTGCATACATTCGTGTGTGTGTCAGTGGATGACTGAGTCAGTGATAGCCTCCCGGGCTGCGCGCAATCTATGGCAGCTGTCGTATTGCTTGCATGTTCACCTACAACCGCACCCTGTCAAGGAAAAGCCTATAGGCTGTTAAATCTACACACACACACACACACACACACACACTTATAAACTTACACCTAAAAGTTGAATGACTGTTTGCCTATTCGTAGGCCTGCGAAACCTTGTTTGCTGGTGTCATCAAAGGTGTTTGGCGTAGGTTGAGGCGTTTGCCATTTTAATGTTACACTTGTCGCCGTTTGCTTTGTTATTGTACACTTTTTCCAGTTTTGTTGTTTTATCTCCATTTCTCATTCGTTTCTTTTTGCATGCCATAGTTGCGTGGAAGTGCTTGAACGTGTTATTATTTACATTTTACAGGTGATTTGCCTCTGCGTCCCGCACTGGGAGTCGGTAGATACTTGTCACCAGCAGTTGATTTGGTCTACTGCGAAAATCAAACAAAAGTACATGCAAATAACTTAGAACCAAATAGGCAAAAGAATAGCTTTATAGCTTTAAGGTTTCCCAAAAACCATTCCTAAGCCATTAGAAACGCGTTTCAACATCTTTTGGGTTAATTACCTTTTTTCTTTTGAATAGGAGTAGGGTTTCACATACTTATGTGTCTATGTCAGTAATCTTGAAGAAGGAGAAAAAAATTATTAAAAGTTGTTATCGGCAGCATCATCTGAGGGAAGTCTAAGAAAATCTGTAGTTTCAACAGGATCTGAACAGAGTGAATAAAGGTGATTTCTAATCTGAGGCCCCACTTCATTCGCTCGATATATCGCGTGGATTCTGTGGAGTATATAATGTATGCAGAACGATTTTACGCCAGTGCTAAGTAGGTTTCCAAGAGAAGGTCTAACTTTCCGTAACTAACCGATGATTATAGGGCTTCTAGGAATACAAAGATAGTTCGAGAGCTTTAAAGAAAAGTTCCATTGGACTTCCGTTCAGAGTCTAACTGAAGCAAGTCGAGACTTGGATGGTGCACCGGCGAACTTGTTCCATAAGATGCAGGAAAGTTGCCCTACTTCAAATGCGTTTACGACTTATAAAACAGTGCCTTAACGCATTGTTACAGAACACAAGGACACGTTGGTCCTTTTTCGGTTGCTGACTGCATTTTTTGCAGCTGCTCGTTATCTAGTCCTCGCAAATTATATTGCTCCAGAGTTTCTTCGTTGTAGCTACCGTTCCTACAGTTTCTGTCGTCAATAAGACCTAATTTAAACGCATGTACTGATAGCAAACAATGTCCTGTTATCAATCCTACCAGAAGCCTCGAGTCTGTTCTTCTTGTTGATAAAAGGAAATCAGTGAGCTTCTTGTCGAATGAACTACACATAATCTTGGCAAATCCGCAACCCTGAGTTCTTTTCCATAACCTGTCCGTTTAGCGGCAAACGAGCGTATTTTATAATCGTTTGCTTTCCCGAAAAGGAACTTCTATATCCCTCGCTAGTGAGGCGTCTAACAGGACACCCTCCTTGGATAGCTCGTCAGCTCTCGCATTACCTTCCACACCCTTGTGTCCTGGGACCTAATATAGCTGGAAGGTTTTAGCTGCTGCTAGCCTTTTTAACGCCTCCTAACAGTCCAAAACGGTGATCTAGCAAGTTGGAAATTTGGACCCCTGTATCTTACTGGCCACCTTCTTGACTTCCTTGTCATTGGTTTTTGTCATAAACAAGGTCATTCGAATCGAAAATGATCGAATAATTAACCGCTTGTCTTCGAACGCAAGTCAAGCGCTCATCTCCACCGCTCAGCTGGTATAGACTCGAACTCGAAAGCCATGATCCAGTACTACAGTAGAGATGCTATCCCTGGAACCCTCAGGTTAACGGTTAGGTTAGGTTTTAGTAAGAATCCACTCAGCATTAATCGCTATAACTGATAGAATGCCAGCGCCCCGATTGGTTCATAAGATTAAAAAGAGAGACTACATTTGTTGAAGTATGCTGGGATAGATCTACTCAATGTTTTCAAGGATTATGAAGGATGAAGTGAAAAATGTCCATTTTCAATTATATATATTGTTTCCAGACGGCATATGCTAGAGAAAACTCCTAGAATTTATATACTAAGTAATTGAGTATTCTAGTGTAAAACAATCAAACATAGATTTAAGGAGTGTTTACTTGTCCAAATCAGGGGAAGAAAGTGACGATAGACTGCGCAAGCTGGTTACCGAATCTAGAGGCATTGTCAGATAGGCAGTAAATCGGAATCCACAGGACCCTCGAAGTCTGTATGAGATCCCTTCCCTGCAACCTTCAAACCGAAAACACCCAGAAGCTTGTAAAAACCCCTGCCGTAAACATATTTTGGTAGAAATAATTTTTAGAAGCCTATGGAATAATCTGTACTCTCTGTGCCAGCTGCCCAAGATGGATCGGACCTTAATATGGAGCCATAGGTTACAAAAACTAGTTAGTTATTTATGGCAGTACTGCTTTTAATATACAAAACCACATCAGTGGCGATGTTTAGATACATAAAAAGTGGAAGAGAAACGAATTCACATACAATACCCTGCAGGAAATCCAACTGGTTCAGAACTCGTGTCGAAGTAGCTTGAAAAGGGACTGTTCTGGTTCTTCATCTGTCCCAAATGAATGCTTTAAACTGTCTTTTTTATCATGACGATGTCTTATGAACCCTTCTGTAGAACTTCTGAACTTTTTTCGAACTGGTTCCATCTTGGACAGATCTGGAACAATTTGTGTTTTATGAGAAAAAATGTCTAAGATTCAACTTTTTGATATTTTTTCATTTTCTCTTTTATCTTGCAGAATAAATTTTATTTTTCATACTTAATTTTTTTATTTTATACCTTTATTTTTATTAAATCTCGTATTTTTCTCTTAAATTTTTAAGCAGCGCGCAACAGTTTACATTTATTCAGTCTAAAATAAAGCACAACTGCCTCCACCCCAATTTGAACGCGCGATCAACGATGTTAGAGTCGGAGGTCTACCCGCGGAGCTATTTTCTTATTGTACGAGAAGTGATAATTTTTGCATTTACTTCTCAGCTATCACATGCTAAAGGGGAGAAGCTTTTACGAGAGCGCACCCTGCATGCCGCCAGTTTCAGCTTTGAATTAGTTCAGCGCTTAGCCAGACTGTCTCTATATTTTGGTGCAGGGTATCTAGTAAACTTCAGGTGCTGTTGAGAAACAATGTTGGAAATTCGAGAAATACCTTCGTTCTCAACATCAAGTTGAGCTCAAACATAAATGTATATTACTACCGTAAAATATTAAGATATGCAAAAAATGTGAAGCCTTATCAAAAAGCCAGCCCTTAATAATTTTGTCGTTCATTTAAATCGAAATAAAGTATTACATACACATTTTAATGAAGAAAGGAAAAAAGTTTCGCCTTCAAAACTTGCCTTTTGCCGCTTACGATAAAATCAAAAGAAAATCTATGCTAAATAACTTTTAAAACAGAATTTATAGCAATCTGAGCTTTCTTATTCTCTAGCGGGACATTAAATTTTATGCACAAGCGCCTACTGCATAGTGGAGTATTCTTCTACTTCACAAGATTCACTTTTGGTTTTTGAGATTAAAAATTGGAAACACGTAATGAAACCAACTTGCCGCTGTCAACTCGTGAACCACAATACAACACCGCTGGGAGTCATAGATCAAATTAACTGCGGTCAAATCGGCGAGAAAATCTGTATTTTAATAACAAAAAAGCTAAGTGTATGTACCTACGAAAAAAAAATATTTAGAAAGTCAACTAAAGTAAAAATTTGTCTGCTGGTGACACCAACGGTGTGACAAGATAAGAATTTCAAAGAACTGTGGGGAATGGGTTACAAAACAAAGAACTGTTTGAGCGAAATGAAAAAAAAATATTTAAAAAGTTGGCGAAAAAACCATGAAAAATATGCAAAAAGGACGAAAAGTGATAGAAACATTTCTCTCACGATTTAAGGATAAGGCCAAAAAAAAGCAATTTACACGCTTAATTATAAAAGCTGACGTACAAAGAAAACAAGAACAAATAGATGAGAAAAAAATAACAATTGAAGAAAAGGTCAACTCGTTTGCGTCTGACATATTTTGCCCGCATTGCGATAGCTCCCGCGGTGTGTGAGTGGAACACCAGCTGCGATGCTATCACTGCGACAAATCTACGCGAAACACGTTTACTAAAAAAAAGTTTTAAAACAAAGAGAAAGAAAACTGAATATAGAAAATCTCAATGTCATAGCAAAACAAAAAAAAAATTGCAAAACGCGTTGGAGCGCCTAAAAGGCGATAACGTTGTAGCGTGAATAATTCTGCGGGTTTATTATGCTCTCGCGGCGTTGCGGCAAAAGCAAGCGACTTCCGCCAGAGGTAGTACAAAGGCATATGTGTATGTATGCATATGCATGTGTATACATATGAAAGTTTCCATACATACATACTAGCTGTCTGTGCAAAGAAATATGCTGGCAAGCAACAGTCACCGCAGTCACGATTTTGTAGCATTTGAATCGTGAAAAGCGCAGCACCTGATGGCAACGTCCGACAAAAAGTTTGAGGCAATGCTGCGACCAGTAAGGTTGTGAGTTAGAAGCGCGGAGTGCTGATCTGCTGCAAAGGTGCTAAAGTGATACATGAAGGGCGCCAAAAAGTACCTTTTTTTATATTAAACTTTGCAAAGTATTACATCTGACAGTTGAAAGAAAAAAATATTGTTACGAGTTGAAGGGAGGAAGTGTGGAAGTACGCAAAAGTGGCGTAAAGTGCGCCAATAGCATCAATTCGCCCAAGGAATACCTCTTCCGCGCTGGTTATGCGGAAAAGTCGAACCCAATCAGGCAATTGTTGAAATGTTGGAGGACAAGACCTAGAAACGATGCAGGAATTGTGCTGGAAAAAACAATCCAATTTACCACCAATCGCGCCGGCACTTGTGCCAGTACAGCTGCGAAGCCCAAGGTCTCCAACGCAGAGATCTCACAGTTTGACTAAAAGGCTTGTAGACGGACACAAGAGGACCTACCTGAAAAAAGCGGGGGAAACTAGGAGTCACGATACTCAGTATAATGATTTCCAGAAGTAAATATAGTCCTCTAAATAGCTCCTTTTTTTTTTGATGGCAAAAAGCATTGAAAGCCGATAAGTGCCGGATGACCGCACTAAAAACCTACCTCCTTCCGTGGAAGAACCGCTAGTCATTACTTCGCGAAAGGGAAGTTTCCTATTGCCTTGCAATGAAGATCTGCGCAGCCTTTCCGCTTGTTGCAATTTTCTTAGTATAGTGCTTGCTACATAGCAAACAACTATTGAATTTTCTATTGAATCAAGCATGATATCCACAAGATTATCAACCTTAAGTGGCCTGTACATCTCTATGATCGGGTCGTACCTTTGGACTGCGATCTTCGGACAAACGAAAAACACTGTTCAGCTTCTTCGATTACTTGTCCAGCACAGAAAGTGCAGTAAGGGTCCTCTTGGTGAGTAAACCTGTGCAAGTATCTTTCATCTTTCCTATCCGTAGTTGCAACTACTACTCTTGTCACTATGTCAATAGAATATCACCTTGCAATTATTTACTAATGCTGCCTCCTCTGGCGTTGTTCAGAATGCATAGAATACTCTTAAAGTGCAAAGTCGGTACATTGGTCTAGCTTCCCGAGTGCTCCATACAACAGAATCTCACCACACCTTCATATAGCAGTCTGCGTTCTTATTGAGGACCCCAGGCGTAGAACATTCGTCTTGACAGCTATGTTGGGACTTTTATATGCGCTTTAAATCTGAGCCTAGTATCGAAAACCATCCGTAAGTATCTTAGAGCCTCCGTCGATGTTATTTCGTTGTCGCAAACACTAATTGTGGCCACTTCTCGTAACTTGCTACTGCTGATCAAGACTGCCTCAGTCTTCTAGTAGGCTTGCTTCTGGCAGGCAAAAGTTTACGTCATTCATTGCGATTTAGAGAAGTGTTGGCCCAAAAACAGATCCTTACGACGCGCCACCGGATGTACTATAATATTTTTATACTCCGTCGTTTGTTCCGTAAATGAATACCCGGTCGGAAAGATAGTTGGTGTCCGGAGATATGCTGTATTTCCCGCAAGGTTGCAGTATTAGAAGTGTTCTCCACACCTACAGTAATAAGCAAGCAGCACTTTTTCAATCTACCACTCCATCGATTCTTGCTGATCGCCTTTAGACAGCTCTTCAATTAGCATGGCCGCTCCTACTGTGGATCTACGCTTACGGGAACCCAACTAGATACATATCCATCTGCCCGTGTTGCTGTTAATAGTCTATTGTTTATTATATGCTTTAGCATGTTTCCCGTAGTGTCTAGTATACATATATATATTTAGGTCGATATGACAACAAGTGTGTCTCTCTACATAGCAGTGTGTCGCTGTTCCTTCGAATCTCCTGAATTCTTCTGGCCTTGAGCCGCAGAAACTTATTAAGGTTACGCTGTATAGCGCGGCCATTGTATCAGTAAAGATTCAAAGCAAATCTATATGTTGGGAGCATAAAGGATTTTCCTGTCAGAACGGGTACAAAATCATGGATACCTAAGACTTCTTAATAAGTTACAGAGACCCGCCTTGGACCCTTTATACCAGTGGAGTCGCTCAGCTAACCTACACAGTAACTAAAGTGGACATTGGGGCATCCGAATCGAAGCCAGAGTTTTTCGACGCTACCAGCTACCTACCTCTTCCAAACAAACTATACATTTTCAATGTATATGATCTATGCGAAGAAAGAGCTGCTACGCAAAGACGAGGAAGCCTAAGCTGACGTTTCTGTCGTGACAGTGGAGGGCTAGAAATTCACTATAAATTACGGCGCGTTTCAGTAGTTGGCTTTGAGGTGGTGGCCATAGATAAACTGCCATTCCAATGCAGAGTTTGCATTTTCATTATATTTCACAACCCTCATAAGTAATATAACACTTATTGAAGTTAAACAAGTAAGAAAGTCTTAGTTCGGGTGGGGCCGAACATTAAATACCTGGCGCAAGTATTAAATATGTGTTTTTCCCCTTTCCGGAAGCTACCGCTAGATGGTAAGCCGGGGTGTATCAATTTGGAGTAAATTAGCGTCCTTGAATTTCGAAATATTGCAGTTTCAAGCATTTCTGAAATTTACCGTTATATGAAAAGCGGCCGTAATTTTAGTCCGATTTCAATAATTTTCAACGTTTTGCTTTTATGTAGCAAGCACAATAAAAATACCGAGTTTGGTACAAATTGGTAGAACGGTTACCGATATACATATATGTGATCATAAGTGGGCGGTGCCACGCCCATTTCCCAAAATTTTACCATAAACGTATTTCTTGGTAAAGAATTGTTGCAAGCATCAATTTTGAATAAATTTGCTTTAATATTTACTGATTTATCGAAGATTTTGTATTTCTCTAAACTACCGCGTTATGGGATGTGGACGTGGTTATTGTCCGATGTTTTAAATTTTCGGCCATTTAGTATGATGTACCAAGGCCAAGAACTGTGCAAAGTTTGGAATAAATTGGTGCAGCGGTTACCAAGATACACACATGTAACCATAAGTGGGCGTGGCTACGCCCATTTTCCAAAAAT
>NW_016159421.1:13810-13960 GCF_001687245.7 Rhagoletis zephyria | reverse complement strand
GCAGTTTTCGTATTTCTGAAAATTACCGTTATATGGAATGTGGGCGTGGTTATTGTCCGATTTTTCAAATTTTCGGCCATTTAGTATGATGTACCAAGGCCAAGAAGTGTGCCAAGTTTGGAAGAAATTGGTGCAGCGGTTACCAAGATA
>NW_016159421.1:5283-13591 GCF_001687245.7 Rhagoletis zephyria | reverse complement strand
GACGGACAGACAGACATGGCTTAATCGATTTCTCTATTCATTCTGAGCATATATGTATACATTTGTCTATATCTATCTCGATTCGTTTTGGCTGTTACAAACAACCGTTATGTGAACAAAATTAATATCCCCTTGTGCACAAGTGCGCTCGAGTATAAAAATGGAAAACGATTGTAGAGCCAAATAAGAAGATGACTATAGTAGAATTTTCTAGCTCTAAGAGGGCGCAGTTCAAATGGCTTATTTGATAAAGAAGACCTAAGAAAGAAGAAATGCCTCAAAAGCGAAAATGGTGAAAGCTTTTTGCGAGAAATAATCCATTTACAAATACACTACATTAACAAAATGGTGATAGCGAATATCCAACGGTTGAGTTTCAAGGAATAAATGAAAACATGAAGTAAACCAAATCCTTTTTCAATTATTCAACCACAAAATCCTTTCGAAATAAAACTAGCATTGAATTTACATAAGAGAAAATCAGCCAATTTATTTACATGAAAACAAAACCCATTCAAAGGATTATTCAAAGCGGCTACACTTATTTAAATATCATACTTTACCAATCTCTACCACCCGCTGCAGTCTTATGAAATTCATAAAAAATGTAAATACACAAACGACTGAGCGCTGAAATGATTGATAGCACCCAGCGAAACATTAGCATTTCTCCATTCCACATTTGAGCAATAAGTAGTAAAAATAGGTATAGCGCAACTATGTAAATAATGGTGACGCAGACGTCGATGATGCCGAAAAAATATAAATAAAACTATTACTAAGTAAAGTTAAAGCAGTTTTTCTTGTAGTGACTATGAAAAAGTTTGACGGACAGGAAACAGCAAAAAAAGTGGACATTGTAGGAAAATCATTTCCGGCGGTCGCAAACTTTTGTGCACGAGTACATAGATATATGCATATATATGTATGTACTACGAAAAAAATAACACAAAGACGAATTGAAGCCAATTTTGAGCAAAGAGTGATAGAGCTGCCACTACTGGAAGTACTATAGCGGAAATGTATTCACACAGACTTTTATATAAAGTACATGCATAAGAATGGCTTTTTTAGCTACATATGTGCATATACATACAAAAAGGATGGCATCCTTACTAGGCCGGGTCTAATATTCTCTTAAGAAACAAAAGTGAAGATATAATATTTAGGATTTAGGAGGAAAATGAAACTCATAAAGGCCAGTATGCAGCTCTCAAGGAAACGGTCAAGAAAAAAATTTCCGTGGATTCGTATGTGTATCCAAGGGGGTGGGAAAGTTTAAAATGTAAGCTCTCACCCCCTAGGGCCTAGGCTTTATCTTAATGGAAAAAAAGAATACCAAAATGTTTTTATTAAAAAACATGATATTTAGATAAATAATTCTTGAAAAATTATATTTTTTGATCGGAAATCCCTTCCTCTCTTTAGGAGACTTCCAATTACAATTTTTAATAAACCATTTTTTAATATTAACTATTTTTTATAAGCCCCCCAAAAAGTCCAAAAAATGCAATCGTTAGCATTGAAAAATGTTAAAATAAACAATTGGGTATTAATATAGGCAGTCTCCTGAAGAGGAAACGAGTTTTCTAAAAATATTGATTTTCAAGAATTGTATACCAATTCCACTTCAAACTTTATGGGCAGTTCTAAATAATTTTTTTTTTTTAACAAAAAAATACCGATATTCTTTTTTCCATTTAGAAAAATCCTACGGGCGAGGGCTTAGGATTTCAAAATTTTTCTACTCTACTCTATTGAGCTGGCAAGTGAAAGCATTCATTCTTTAAATTTCAAATTATTATCAAATTTTTGTTCTGACATTTTTAAAACTTTATGATTTTTTAAAAACAAAGCTCCACGTTCTAATACGAACATTTAAATATGTATGTATTCGTATACCATGTATTTATATATTTATGTCTTTTCAAATATCATCGGCCAGCAACTTACGAGTTTGTTATTCAATCTTAAGGTATGATACATATTTATTTTCAGCTGCTTTCTTTTAATGCCCTTCTTTTCTTACTTTTGTCATCCCCATTTTTGTTGCGCTTTGTACTCGCATTTCTGAAAGCATTGTGGCAAGTGTTGACTTTATATCCTTCATTTATTTTACATAAAAAGGATAATATAAAAAGCTTAGAGTGCGTTTAGCATGAAGATGTGGTAATTCAAAAAAAAAGAGAAATAAAAAAAAAATGTCTACAGAGGGCATAAATGGCGATGAGACCTCATGAAATTTGTGGCTAACTTCTTATAAGATTATTATGTGCTTATTAGGCCTGGAAATTCTTCAGCTTGCTCTGCCTATCAATCTCTGCATCTCATCTCTTCTTCTTTGACAACTCGTTTGAATAAGTTTTTGATAGAATTAGTTTATGAACAGTAAAGTGTAGTATTTGCAAAGTCTCTCAGTGCAACCCACTTTGTCTCTAGCAACCAGTTGTACAGCCAATTTATGGCCACAAGCTTTGTGTCCTTGCGAGATACCCAAGCTTCACGGAGTTTTTACTCCTCGCAGCAAAAATTTCAATTTCTTGGTCAACATATATACAGAAAAATTTACTGTTTGGAATTTTCTTACTGCCACCCTCCAGAATTATAATTAATGGAAAATAAAGAGACCAGTATTTTTGTATTTTAAAATCAGTTATTATTTAATCGTGCCGCTGAGGCTTTAATTTTTTTTCATATACGTATATTTCATAAGCGAAAATAACTTTTTTTTTAATAATAAATATTTTTTTACATAGTAAAAATATTTCCCTTATGAAATCTTCCAAAAATAGAATGTTTATACAAATTTAACTGAAATTTTATTTCCTATTTTTTAATATTTTTCCAAAACCTATGTGATGTAAGATCGAACACATAAATTAAAAAAAAAAATTTAATTAGCTTAGGACCTTTTTCTTGAGAGCTGCAAACTGAGTTCAGAAATTTTTATAGAAGAAAATATCTTTTCCATTTCCATTTATTTTATATGAAATTTTCGTTTTTCCAGAGAGCTGGAAACAGCCATATAAAAAAAAGATTACCGATAGTTAAAAAAATAGTTAGTGAAATTGTAGGACTAAGTATTATTGCCTGAAGATTTCTGAAGAAAAATAATTTTATTTGATCAAAAAATATTTATTCATTACGTTTTTATAGCAATTCTATGAAAACATATATTTTATATATGGAAAACTTCAAAGCCCTGGCGGCACGGTACAATTTTTTTCTATCCTGTTACATATCACACCGAGCAACTAGTAGCTTAACCCACGGAAATGTCAGAAAATTAAGTGAAGACACAGCATTTATGTAATTATGAAGTTCAGCATGGCGAAAACAAATTGCGAAATGAAAATGAAAGTGATAAAATAGGAAAATATGCAGAAAGAAAAAAAAAACAAAAAAAGAAGAAAAAGTATTAAAAATGAGATTTGCTGGAAAAATGCGACGATAAAAAACACAAAAAGTCCTTTGTGATTCTCGTTGTCGTCAGTTGGGATTCATTTGTCTTTTATGAGTTTTTTTTCCATTCGCGGTCAAACAAAAGCGAAAGGCACCAGTCATAATGCAGCCCGAAAAAAGTACAATGGCAACCGCTGCTTTAGACTTAGCGCCAGCAGTCCCAAAGTATTGTCCTTGAGGCAGTGTGGCTAAATTTTTTCTTTCAAAAATAAGCGCAAAAGCAAGATGCAAACATGTCTACAACAATAAAAAAACCAAAAAATCCCTACGAAGGCAAAAATAGAGCAGCAAAAAAACGCATTGTCTAACTGAAAGTAGTAAAAGTATTTTTAGTATTTTTTTTTTTCTCACTTTTTTGCTTGCTTGTTTTTGCTTAGTACTCCAAGCATTTTTCGACAAAGTTCATTATAATTATAAATGAGTTACTTTCCACTTTATTTGAACTTTGCCTAAAAGAAATTTCAATGTCCTCCATGCACATACACACATACCTACTTATTTTGTCTTGACGGCACTTGTCCCTAGCAAATCGCATTACAATGTAACCTTTTTTTCGTAGCTATGCCATCATAAATGGCATTACATGTGGCAGCAAGTGATTTTAATGATTGTTTTCAAAGTGTATTTGCGCAAAGTTATTCTTGTTCGACATTAAGAGCTTAATTTCACTTTTGTGAAGCAATAATAATTTGTGTTTACGCGTAATGTTTAGTTAAAGTGTGGGCCTACTTGATGCGGCATTGAAACGTGAAATGCTTCAAAGAATATTTTAAAGTAGCGAGTGGAATGGGTTAAGTAAAAATAAAGAATATTAGGCATATTACCGTACACCGCGCAAGGGTCTTGTAAGACTTAGAGAATAGTCCTTTTATATTTTTATGGTGGAGTAAAAAAAATCGACCACGAACCAGTTATAGATGGAGTAGCTGCTAGCACTAGCAGGGGTTTATGCGCTACTTTTTTCCGAGGCTTACCATCAGTCTGATATAAATGACAGTCTACAGCGGAACGAAAGGCTTAATCAAACCGAAATCTTGGCTGGGCGGTCACAGCTATCTGAGAAATATGCTTGCATGGTTCAGTGGATCGGAAAAGTGCTACTCACAAGCTTGATTACTGCGGATATAGTCGCTGATAGACAGAAGCCTCAAAAGGAAGGACCAAAGGGTTCAGGATTTGGGCCGTTCTTTGCTTCGTGAGGTCTGCAATAAGTTAAGCTGTTATCATACCGAATGTTGTCGACTACAACACGTAAGATTTCGCCACTTCCAGAGAAAATACAGGTCGCGGGCCATTGTAATTTCAAGGTGTTGGATTGCATGCCGGAGTCTACAACAGCATTGGTTGTACTATAAGCGGCCGGCATAGTTGGATATTGTAGGCCAGAAAAAGTGCTAAGCTGAAAACCATAGACATGCAGGATTTACTAGTGTACCTGCGAGGGTCTGTCTGTCTTCCATTCAAACCGTCCGTACCGAAGGAGATTGAGAAAATTACTTATTATTGCAGCCAACACCTGCCAATGAAAAACTGGATGGTTTAAAGCTTCATATCGCTGAGCGTTCACTTTGATGCAAAGTTCGTCGACTTCCTCTCTGTGACTCAGAGAGTCATAGCTAATAGTTTCAAAAAGGTGGTCCTTATGGCCTATCGATTTGGTGCCGGGGAGGTTATATCCTATGTAGTTACCATTCAAACCTTCCATACTGATATTTCTAGATCTTCTGGTCGGATAAAATCGGGTACGAGCCTGAGCAAAGCCCCATGTGATCGGAAGAGTAGTCCGATGACAAAAATATTGATAACATTCCTTGGATCACGAGCTCCGTCATTTGAGAGGGAGAGACTCTTGGTCTCGTAAGGCAAGAGCAATGCATTCGCTTAGATGGAAAACTTTTTAGACGATCGATATCTTGCAGATCAACCGCAAATACACAAAAGATGACCTTGGAGAAACGGCTAAGCAGCAACGGCATTTCTGGAATAAGGATAAGAAACGGCATTGAAGATATTCACATTGCTAGTTTCTGGGGCGTAATCGGGGAGCTCTCACCTCGCATATGACTCTCGCTTACGAGGTGGAAACAACTGAGCACACAGAAAGTTTGTTGATATCATTTGTTTCCTTACCCGAACTCATGACACACTTCCCCTGCGGTGTGCGAGCCAACCTGACCTTACCTAACCCAGTGATGCAACGAATATTACAAGGAAAAACTATCCACAAACAACAACAAACAAATTATATCCAAAGTAAAAAATCATATCTTACGTAAAATTAAAATGTATTAAAACATAGTGGCCGTTTATTTTGAAAGTGGCATAAATCACTTCATACAGCTTGTGCTTAAATGACCGGTTACTTGTATCTGAATGCCTCTCAAAAACTTTCTATCGTCATAAACTAATGACAAAATCTTTTACCTTTAGTTGATTAAGTTGAACGAATAACGGACGCATCCAGATACAAGTAACCGATCACTAAAGTACAAGCGGTATGAAGTTACTTATGCCACTTTCAAAATAAACATTATTAACGCATTCTATGTTGATTTTATTTTAGCTTTTTCCTCGCACGCCTAGAGTACTTTTACTGAAATTAAAATAACAGTGCTGTCTCTTAGTTGTCTATTTCTTGTTTCCAGTCGGGCGCCTGGGTCATTGTGCTGTGATTGCTTACCTTGCTGCATAGACAGGCATCCTCAAAGCGACAAATAGGCAAGCGCCCATATACAGACATATATTTTCTTGCTTTCGAGTCATATCTCTTCGCATTTCCTCAACTTAATCAACACTGTCACCTCGTTGCACTGCAGCGAATGCGTATTTTGCGGTTCGTTGCAAGCGACAAATCGGCTGCTTCTGCTGTGACTGCGCGCTGCTGCCTGCTGACTACAATCTACAATCCGCCCGACGAACCATGCGACCAACGCGTCATACATTGCAATTAGTCAATGTTGTCAGCGCTAACGATTGCTTGCCAGCCTAACCGATGTGTTTGCTTGCTGCCTGGTGTCTGCTAAACAGAGTGGCACTGGTACGGCAACTGCACGGGACATTGGTGCTGGTGTTGATTCTTAGCGGCCCCTATCTTTCACGAATACCACCTTCTAACTATATACATACCTGCCGGCTATGAGGTGTATGGCGCGTGGCGTATAACTGTTGTGCTTTATGCGCGTGGAGCACGCTGCTTGAGATGTGCTGGCGATGATGTGATGCCACTGCTGCTGGCTGCATGCAACCAAGCAACTTTTCTTAATGTGGCGATAAATTAAGAAATTTTCAATTTCGTTAATGACAAAATGTTAGAAAATAGGCATTTCTTAATTTTGAGGCGTGGTTTTATAGTTTTTCTTCGATGACTTTTTTATTGCTGCTTTCGCCTGAATGTCGCATGTCAAGGTGCACAAGCGTGCAAAGATGATTTGCTACGGTGTCATGCTTGTTTTGATCAGAAACTGTGCTTTAATTGAAATTGCGCACATGGGAGATATTCAGTCAGATTTCAGATAATCACGTGCCATAAAAAAAGACGAAAGTTAGTTAGGAACATTTTCTTTGAAGCTTGAGATTTTATAAAAATTTCACGCTTTTCTCCGTCCACCCCGTTTTCGAAATTTCTTTGTCAGTAGCTGTACGATTACTTTTAATGAAAAATCGAAAAACTCTTCACAAACTCACTTCGAAAAAAGCAAGCAAGCAAAATTGCCAATCAACAATTCATCATAGTGCAAATATGCCGGCAGCAACGTCTGGCATACGAAAAGAAGTCGAAATTTAATAGAAATCAAGCCACTGTTGCGCACGTAAACACATGCTCAAACACACGCTCATACTTACATATGTATCTAGTAAATACTCACCCACGTATGTATGTACGTACATACTCCCACCCAAGAATGCCACGCGCTTACATTTAAACGAGCGCTTTTCAAATCAACAACCACTCAAACACTTTTGGCCGCGGCATTTGCATTTTTCATTAACAACAAACAAACCGGCAGACGCTGTTATCCCTGCAGCAAATCAAACTGGTACAGAACTCGCGCCGAGGAACCGTGAACAGGGATGGCACTGGTTCCTGATGCAACCGATCAACAGGTCTGGGACTATAAGTTTTTATGAGAACAAGTAAGTTTTAGCAAAAAAACCCGACTTCAACTCTCATATAAAAAAATATATATATATGTATATGATCCACTGACCGGATCTTAACCAGATTAGTATGGGACCACCTCTGAGACACTACCTTTCCGATTATCGAAATCGGTTTACGTGGTCCAAAGTTATGCGGTAACATACATAAAAAAAAAAATAAATAAAAAAAATATATATAAAAAAAATATAAAAAAATAAAAAAAAAAAAAAAAAAGATCGCCACCAGAGTGCGTTTTTGAACAATTTTTTGGATTTTTCACTTTTTTTGGGGGAAATTGACGAACTTATTGCTCAAATAGTCAAATCTTTGACTTTCTAATAATTTAAAATAATGGAAAAATATTTATTTCTTTATTTTGCTTTATTTTTTTATTTTTATTTTTTTTTATTTTTTTTATTTTTTTGCGATCAAAATTAAAAATTAATGCGAAAAATGGATTCTCTGACCCAAAAAACCCCCGTATACACATTTTCAATAATATTTTTTGTCTTTGAAATGCATCTAAGAGGTCGTTTATTTGGTATTTTTGAAAATATCTACCAAAAAATTTTGGCAGTCTCGAAAATGATTTTAGAGGTATGGTTCCTTGGGCGAAAATGTTTGTTATGGTCCATAGTACCAGAATCGCAAGGATATGAATCAACTTTTTTAATTGACCCACCCTAATATATATATATATCCTTT
>NW_016159421.1:2502-4424 GCF_001687245.7 Rhagoletis zephyria | reverse complement strand
AAAATTAAAAATTAATGCGAAAAATGGATTCTCTGACCCAAAAAACCCCCGTATACACATTTTCAATAATATTTTTTTGTCTTTGAAATGCATCTAAGAGGTCGTTTATTTGGTATTTTTGAAAATATCTACCAAAAAATTTTGGCAGGCTCGAAAATGATTTTAGAGGTATGGTTCCTTGGGCGAAAATGTTTGTTATGGTCCATAGTACCAGAATCGCAAGGATATGAATCAACTTTTTTAATTGACCTACTAATTGACCCACCCTAATATATATATATGGATACTTTTATTATCTTTTTTTTGTTTTATTACAGATTAAATTTTATTTAATTTTTATAAAATTTTATGATTTTTTCCCCAATTTTTAAGAAGCCCTGAAAAATTTTAATTTTTTACATTTGAAAACTCACAACTGGATCCATCACGATTTGAACTGAATTTACTGTTCAAAACGGTCCAGATAATTTTTTTCTTAATGAAAGTTGATGGGATTTAAAAAAAAAATTTCAAGCCGGATTTTCCAATTTTTATTTTTTTATAATAAATTTTTAAGTGAAAAAGTTCAGTAAGTGCAGTAAAAGTGTAACTGAACGTTACATAATAAAAACTGACAAAAAATGCACAAGGAAAAGTTTAAATTTTATAAAAAAAAACAATCAGCAAAATTTCTGACTTTTTATTCAGAATTAAAAAAATGCTTAGATGTGCAGTTGGATATGTATATCATTAGATTTTTGTATTAAAAATGGAAGTTTCGCCTTTTTAATAACTTTTTCTTTGCTGATAGCTCCATAAAAAGTAGCAAATGCCTAGCACCGTCTGCAAAAAAAATATGAAAAATCAACGCGAATTCTGGGCCCCCTGAAGCTTGCATTCTGTTAGACAAAAATTTAGTGGGCTTTTAAACAAGATACTTAAAACTTTCCTAAAAATTCAAAAAAGAAATTCAATTTCGGTCAAATTT
The DNA here is from genome assembly GCF_001687245.7 of Rhagoletis zephyria. Lineage (NCBI taxonomy): Eukaryota > Metazoa > Arthropoda > Insecta > Diptera > Tephritidae > Rhagoletis > Rhagoletis zephyria. Next base: position 3,457 of record NW_016159421.1, on the reverse strand, counting down.
TTTTTTATAGCATTTCAAATTTTTCTTTTGTCATTTTCTTTTTCATTTTGGGGCAACCCTATAATTGTTTTCAACTGATTTTTATTGGGCACGTTCAGAAGGCAACCCTATAATTGTTTTCAACTGGTTTTTATTGGGCACGTACAGAAGGCGCAACAGCTCAGTAACTGTTGCGATTGCACCTTCTGAACGCGTTGTTTTGCACTTCTGATCAACTGAACAGTTGCGTGTTAGATGATCGTCATATTTTTATGATCATTTGAGACAACATGTTGTGTGTTTTGAATTTGACAGCTAATGTATCAAGCCGTTCAGAAGGCGCATTATGATCACTGATTTTTTTATCAACAGTTGCGCTCAACTTCTGCGCCTTCTGAACCTACCGATTATGTACATTTATTTACAGGAACAGTAGAATCGATTTTATTAAAAAAATTTACTTTCTCTGTGTTTTGCATAACAAAAAAAAATTAATACAAACAAATAACAAGTAAGAAAGTTTAAGTTCGGGCGGAGCCGAACATTAAATACCCGGCGCAAATATTAAATATATGTTTTCCACCTTCCCGAAAGCTACCGCTACATCGTAATCCGGGGTTTATCAATTTTGAGTAAACCAGCGTCCTTAAATTTCGAAATATTGAAGTTTCAAGCATTTTTAAAATTTACCGTTATATGAAAAGCGGTAATTTTAGTCCGATTTCAATAACTTTCAACGTTTTGCTTATATGTGGCAAGCACAATAACCACACCGAGTTTGGTACAAATTGGTTGAACGGTTACCGAGATACATATATGTGATCATAAGTGGGCGGTGCCACGCCCATTTTCCAAAATTTTATCATAAACGTATTTCTTGGTAAAGAATTGCTGCAAGCATCAATTTAGAATAAATTAGCTTTAATATTTACTGCTTTATCGAAGATTTCGTATTTCTCTAAATTACCACATTCCA
>NW_016159421.1:0-2492 GCF_001687245.7 Rhagoletis zephyria | reverse complement strand
CTATATCTATCTCGATTCGTTTTGTCTGTTACAAACAACCGTTATGTGAACAAAGTTATAATACCCTTGTGCACAAGTGCGCTCGGGTATAAAAATTTAAAAATCGGACTTGACAAATCTGTTAAATGAAAAATTATGTCTCTGGACGATTTTGAATAGTAAATCCCAATTTGACGCAACTATGCAGCGGTATTCTTGCTACTTTCGTTTCGTTAACTACAGTGCAGTAGCACACCACAAGTTTCAACTGCCCCAGTCTGCATTCGTTTTGTAGTAGTTCAGAGACAGTTCTGAAATTTGTAGGACGAAAGTAACACTTTGCTAGACTGTCACTAGATTTTGCTGCAGGGATGCCACACATCCAAAAGCACAATGATGCGTGTGTGTGTGTGTGTGGTATGAACGCACATACATATGTATTTTTTGCCAACTTTTGGCCCTTTTCGGTGGTAAGTTGAGAATTTTACAAATTTTCANCAATCACTGTACCTAAGGGTATACCGATTCTTGCAGATAGGGCCAACACTTCCTGTGACACTTATTTCCAGTGAACGCTCCTTCTTAAGCTTGAATCATATTTACGAAGTAAAACTGGGGAACAAAGATTAGATGGTTAAGCTTTACTTAGCATCCACAGAAATATAGAAGTTGCGAATAAAGAAATACTGATTACAATATTTTCTTTTAAGTCGAAGCAGTAGAGAAATGATATTTCACATTTTTCATGCATACATATGTAATAACTCGAATTTATTGAAAAAAATATAGACATTTTGTACCACCGAAACGCATATTTGGTGCAACTGATTAAATGAAAAAAAATAACAATAATAATTTTAAAACCCCTCCCGAAAAAAATTTCTGCGTTCGCCCCTGATGTACTTGTGTACATCTTCTTGTGTGCGACGATAAGCAGTAAACCATCAACACCAAGCAACAACACCTTTACAACAATGCATTCTCACTTGCAATGCCATATCCTGTTGGAAACACTTACAAAATATTGTATCTATGCACAAATACATATGTACCTATGTTTGTATGCAATTGCCAACGTGTATGTGCTCACACAAATGAGCATTTAGTTAGGTGTATTGCTATTTTTCCATCACCTACTCACTTCTATTGCACTTCCGCACTATGTTCAATTGCCATTTGTTGCCATTTAGTGTTAACGGATATTGATGAAGATCAAAATGTAACTCTGCCAAGTGTCTACCGGTTGTCGGCTTCACTGACAAATGGTGTCTGTTATCCTGTCGGGTTTTGCTCTAGTCGTGTGCATGTGGGGGATCATTTTAGCTTCTATATATGTACTTCTGTGCAATATACATATATAGTGAAGCTGTAATTTAAGTGAAATTCAATAGTCCACTGCTGAGGCGAAGTCAAAGTGGAAAATCAGTTGCAAGTTGTCTGGCTGAGGATTATGAAAAAGCTGCAATATTGTCAAGGTTAAGTAATTGATACAAATGCTGAGGAATTTTTTATAACCAATGTGCGCGCGTATGGAATTATAGGGTGATCCATCTAGACTTTTTTTGCTTAATTTGAAATAAAACACTTCAAACAGAACTGGATGTCGGAATCTTTATTATCGCCTGAAAGAAGAATTCTGAAATTTGCTTTTTAAAAACAATTTCTTTAAAATGGTGGCCACGACTACGCTGCAGGTGGTCCATTCGTAAGTTCCAATTTTCTGTTACTCTTTCCAGCATTTCGTGAATTACGTGAATACTGTGTGCTTCCAAGTTTTGAATCGAAGCTGCCTTAACGACGAAGAATTCTGACTTCACATAACCACAAAGAAAAAACAAGTAAGAAAGTCTAAGTTCGGGCGGAGCCGAACATTAAATTACCGGCGCAAGTATTAAATATATGATTTTCACCTTTCGGAAACCTACCGCTAGATGGTAAGCCGGGGTGTATCAATTTTGAGTAAATTAGCGTCCTTAAATTTCGAAATATTGCAGTTTCAAGCATTTTTTAAATTTACCGTTATATGAAAAGCGGCCGTAATTTTAGTCCGATTTCAATAATTTTTAAAGTTTTGCTTTTATGTGGGAAGCACAATAACCATACCGAGTTTGGTACAAATTGCTAGAACGGTTAGCGAGATACATATATGTGATCACAAGTGGGCGGTGCCACGCCCATTTTCCAAAATTTTATCATAAACATATTTCTTGGTAAATAGTTGTTGCAACCACCAATTTTGAATAAATTAGACTTTGTATTTCTCGAAATTACCGTTATATGGGATGTGGGCGTGGTTATTGTCCGATTTTAAAAAATTTCAGCCATTTGGTATGCCGCACCAGGACCAACAACTGTGCCAAGTTTGGAAGAAATCGGTGGAGAGGTTGCCCCATTTTTAAAAAATTTATAATATTCTTATTTTTCGTCTAAAAATTATTGTAAATATCAATTTTGAGTGAATAATCTTCAGTAGTTACTAAAATATCGCAGTTTTCGTATTTCTGAAAATTACC
>NW_016159420.1:24915-86667 GCF_001687245.7 Rhagoletis zephyria | reverse complement strand
AATTTGTTTCTGACCCTTATTTAAAAGACATGTTATAAGGATTTTTATATCTTGTCTATTTTAAACGTACAACAATCGTTTTTGTTTTATGGTACTTTCTTATTCTATTTCTGACCGATTTCTTTTTTGTTGCTGCTGTTTTTGACCGCACACAGCATGATGTGCAGCGCGTTGAAGTTCAGCGCCTCAAGGCAGTATTCGTAGTAAAATACGAGTATCTAGTAAAAATGTTCAAATATTTCAAAGGAAAGGCAAACGTGGCATTGTGGGAAATAAGAATTTTTATGAGCGCGAGTGAATGATGGAGCAGTAAGTCGCGAGATAATATTGGGTATGATGCCCCCCTACGTTTTTGGTCGCCGCGCTACATCTTCTTCTTTCAGGTTAAACTTTATTACCCACAGAGCAAATACATAAANCGTGTCATAGCAATTTGCACTTTTTCTTAGCCGCCTGCGTTGCGTTGAATGATCGTATCACCAACACTCAGTCAATTCGTAATTTGTGGCTTTGGCGCTTTGGTGCGGTTAGTTTCACTAAATTTTTTGTACTGGGTATATTCTCAATCCTTTTTAATCCTTAAGGATAAGCAGATTACAACTAAAAGAAACGCTCGCTGTAATATGTGTGACGTTATTCCAAAAATGTTACTAAGGGCCAAATTCACAGTGCGTAGTTAACTCAGAATCGGCTGTGAACTACAGATTTTCAGCGCACAGCAGTGTTGCGCTGTGAATTTGGCCCTAAGCGCAACACCGCATGTAGTTTCAATATGAATGAATAGGTTCTAAACCAGTCCTATGCCCAAAGCTCCAAAGAACTCCATAAGCAAGTGCCCTGCGCTGAGCATCCCTGTTCTAAACCATGGCGCAATAAACAGGTGAAGTAATAAAACAGCTTTCACGCTTTACAAAATTTACAAAATTGTAAAGGCACATTTGCAAATATTTAAGATAGTTTGAAAACAATACAAATCTTTTTTCTCGCTCTTATTAATTCAGCTGGTATAATTTCACCATGCTTCTAAGTAAGGTTAGGTTGAAGCGGCTGCCTTCATCCAAGTGGGAGAGAGAGAGGCACATTTAGATCCAGTGTGCCCATTGTGATACCAATTGAGAGCTCGCATTCGAACCCGTCCGTTCACCTAGATGTAGAACCAGTTGGTTAGGTTCAGAAAGCGCGAGGAATCATGAATGCCAGCTTCACTTAGGTCGACCATACAGACCATGACGTGGTGATGATATGAGCGACAATGTCGGCAAGAGTCATTGGCCGGCAAGCCCATTCTGCTAGCATGCTTTCCTATTAAGGAGAGGCGCCCGTGATAATACCGGTCACCAGCTTTAGTGGAGGGCCTTCTAGCCGAATGAGTGCGTCGGATCGTTTCTTGTCGAGGCTGGGCCAGATTTGCCGAGTCCGCATGCGTCGTTTGGATGCAAATTTGATTATGAGTTCATCTTAGAAGCTACTCCAATGTATAGTGGAAGAAGTTTGGTGTTTTTTACCACTACTTCACAGAAGCTTAAGTAACCATCAGACGGACGATAGTATCGTCCGTAGTGTATGTCCACTAGAAATCGCAACGCTAAATTTTAATCACAAAAGATTTATAAATAGACAACCATTATGCCTAAAAATATGCAACACGAAAGCGTAAGGGATGTAATATTAAATAGGGTTTATGAAGGATGATTTGTTGGCAAAGAAATGTAAGCGTATTTCTAGACACTCTGTGGAGATTCCACGGTTGAGCACCTTCAGGCCCGTATAGACTGTAAGGTTTTGGTAAGAGTTGTATCGAGTTGGCATATCTAACTTATCGAGCGGATTGACCAGATATTTGACCTTCTCATAGTATTTCAGCACTGCCAATCCACATGCGTTTCAAGGGTCATACCTCCAATGCTCGGTTTATGCCTTGTTGTGAACGGTACAAGAATAACTGCCTGCCTCTGGTCAAGAACTCATTTACCACAAGATATCCGAGTAAGTGAAATACTACACGGTCCCATCCCTGAATACGCTTTTCCATACATCTTAAACCCACGCAAGCCCACGCACGAAGAAATAGAGCGCTTGATTAAGGAATCCAGCCGATAGTAGGAGAATTTATACCTCTTTAGACCAATAACATGGCGGCGGATTAATAAGTAATTTTATAAAAAGAACCCTGGATATTCTAGAATGCGCGAAAATCAATCTCTTAAGTCTTTTTAACAATCATGGGACAACAATGAACTGATGAAAAATACAACTTTATGGTATTTTAATAAAAAAAGAGAAAATTAGGAATTGCCTTCAAGGGCGTATTCACGTATTCATTAGAAGAAAACTTTTCCTCACACCCGTACACATTTTGCGATTTTAATTGGAAGACTTTTGTGTCTCCCAAAATATACACTCTGTTATTTGTCAATATTTGCTTTCCGCAAACTTTTCAGTACTTATTTGCATTTACTAAATATACATAAACATAAGCACTTATTATTGGGCTCTCTGCAAGACAGTCGTTAACGTTGTCTCGCACATCTTTTGGGCGTACATACATATGTATATTCCCCTATCACAGATTATTAACTAAGTTTTTCCGCTTCACTGCCGATTCAAACAGTCCTATTGCTCTACTTTGCGTGTAGTCGTCACCATGGATGATGCTGTGTATTAATTTGCACGAAAAGTTGTTAAACTTTTCTCATCTTATTGTCAGCCAGCAGCTCATTCGAAACTCATCCGAATTTGCAATTGTTGCTTTCCAGCTTTTTCGTTTACTTACTCATTTGCAGCAGCATTCGCTCCTCCGTCTTGTTGTCCTTGGTTTCACCATAATGTTCCCTTGGATACGCATCAAAATATGTACTTAGTCACACTTCGTATTGGTTATGGTTGTGGCCGTGCTTGGCTTGTGCATGGCGTCGACATTGATGGGTTTGCTGAGCAGTTAGGCACGCGGGATGACTAACATTTGGTTGGCGAACGCGCGCTAGAGTTGGGTGTTCTGTGCAGTTAAAGCAAAGTTTCTGCGCTCATTTCCGGCTACATTACTTAATTGCAACTTCTAGCACTCACTTACTCCGGAGTGTGTGCTTGAGTGAGGGAGTGTATTCCCAGCAATTAGTTGGCGTGCTATTTTTTTTTGTTTTCTCATAGACAACTTACCAAACGGGACACTATAAAATAAAGCGTAGAAAAGTAAGACGCGCATGGAAGCGCATACCTATGTACCTACTTAAATACATACCTACTATATATAAATAAATATAGTAGGTATGTATGTAGGTACTTATTTTATTTCGTTCGTAAGATTGGCGTGATCTCCTGAATTACTTCTGTGTTGATATGTTGAGTGACAGCAAACCCAATAGATTCACGGCAAATTCGCGATGACGCCGTAACGTCGTCACCATGCCCTACTGTCCCGGCGATCGACACCGTTAGTTAATTTTGCAGTGGCAAGCTTTCATTTCTATTTGTATGGAACTTTCTGTCGTAAGCTCTTGTACACAAAGCACAATTACAGCCAGGTGCTTTAACTTTGTTTAAGGCGTTTATGGTTCGTTTAGATAATGAAATACTACGTTACTTACGTTAACTAAATCTGTTTCTCGCAGCACGAGATTTGGTTGTAGTTACATTATTTGGTTGAGTTACCCAATTTTTTGTTGCGTGAAATATATTTAGCTAACTTTTTTCTCAGTGTAGAAAATTTTCAAAGTTTTACATTCATTTAATTGGTTGTACCGTTTCAAGCGGATATTGAGCAAAACTCAGATAAAGAGGGAGGATCCATTGAAATCATCATACATTGAAATTCACGCCTTGAGCTCTTTCTTAAAGAGGAGAAAGCTTTGAAAACCTATATCCTGAGACAGTGTGAGACTATATCTCACTTAACCCCCGCTACTGCCAGTAAGTATTTTGGCGTGTGACGGGTTGAGAACTCAAGCTCACATGTACGGTACGTTCCAGTTAGTTATTTTTAAAATGCCACCCAATGGACCATATATTTCGAGATACTTTTTTAATTTATCAAAGTTCCTATTCTGATTTGTTCATTTCTTCTAAGTGTGTTAATAATACTCCAAATATTGTAAACTGATCACAACATTTTTGGGTTCTGGTTTAAAGACATCTCGCAAATAATTTCGATCTTCGCCGATCTTATGGCAGTGGAGTAAAGGTCCTAGCATAGAGAAGCCTGCAGTACTCCGCCGCCGAAATTTAGTTTGTGTGAAAAAAGTGTGGTTAGAATATTTTCAAGGGTACAGTGAGACAGCAGACATTTGGCCTCGAGTACTGAATCTCACAATCGCAACCTCATGTTTCAGAGCTATCGCAAAGTTTTAGAACGCACATTTTCATTTGCTGTTCTTTATTTCCAATTTCAGCAGCTCTCTTTTCGGTCTAAACAATAGATACTTAGAGCAAGTCTATCAACCCTGTAAGTCGATGTTTTGGGTGTATAAAGTTGGACTTTAGCCGAATTCTCTTAGCTCTTTCTGTTTTCATTTCACTTTCTTTTTCTCCGTGGATCATGTTTACTGTCATTTGCTTTTACTTTATTCATTCAATTTGGCATCAATTTCAGCACGCAATTGTTGTTGGAATTGCATCCGCAATTCAATGACTTTTACTGTACAATTCTGAGTCCAACGCAGCTGTAATTAATTTGTGTGCAAAAGAGGCCTTTTGAAAGTCACAAATATTTGCCGTTTTGTTTGCTCAATTTTGATTTAAAATTTGCGTCTGCAGTTTACTTCGACGATGAAAAATAAAGCACGCTCGATCCAAAGATGCAAAGGCAAACAAGGAACGCTTATTGCTAATACTGAATGAAAAATTAACTTTTCATTAACGTTTGTGTATTTCAACTAACAAACAACATAATTTCAGTACATTTAATACATTTTTTTTTCTTTTTTTTCTAGGTAAGAACTTTAAAGCAAAAGGCTCTTTCGAAATTACTGCGGGTAAGGAATATTCAAATTTATTAAATATACTCATATACTCCCTAAAATAATTTCAATAAATCTAATAATAATAATCATAAAACATAAGAACTTAAGTACACAATTATATAAACATACATACATATGTACACATATGCATTCTATCTCCTATATGTATTTAGACTGTAATTGCATAAGCAGCTCAAAGCGATGGCAGCACTCACTTATTTACTTCATACCAAGTAATTTAAGCGCGAGCTAAGTGCGCCGTATTCACTTAAGCGTCGAGTACTTTGCATTTCAATGCGACAAATAATCGTTAATGGACCATGCGGCACCGCCCGCATCGTACATGAATGCCACAATCATGAGCACTTCGCCACATCCATATATGTACATATGTATGTGTGTATGTATATGAAGCACTTGCATATCATTATTATTCATCCATTTCACCAGTCGGTAGATGGACTCACTCAGTGCTCACTAATCGAATCAACCACTTTTTCAATAGGAATAAATTGAAACCATTTAATTCGTTGTGGCTGGGCAACGAGAAATCAACAAAGGTTTGCCGTAAGAAGAAAATATGAATAAAGGAGTTTATAGTTTTATGTTTTTCTTCTAATTCTATTCGAAGTAGTAATGCAAACCACGAGCTAAATACATATAGATTTGTTGCAACTTTTTGGGCTTTAACACCCCTTTGTTTGCCACATATTTATTATGCTACATGCTCGAGACCCCACCACGATTGGTGTTTTCAATCTCCTTTATAGCAAATCTTTTAAAATCTCATTTAATTTTGTGGGGCTCTAATAGTTCCTTATCAAATTTTAATGATTTGTGGTGAGATTTAATTTACTGACATTGGGGTGGTACGTTCGTTAGGGTGATAAAAACGGTGATCTGGCGGGTAAGCACTAGAACGGGGTACTAGAGGTCAATTAACTTTAGAACAAAAACATCGATATGTCATACTTTAAAATCCGACTGTCTATGCCGAAGATATGACAAAAATGTAAAAAGGCGACCATTACCTTTGGCAAAAAAAAATATCGAAATTTATTAATATTTATTATTTATGCTAGAAAATAAGTTCCGGTTAGTATCCAAAGAAGTTATTGTAAAAATTTAAAAAAATGGTATTCCCACTCTTATTTTAAACTTTTCACGCTCATTCCGTAGACTAAAGACATTGTCGCAGAGAACCAGGATTTCTTTTCAAGAATAAGGGATTAAAATAGCATATCTTGAGACCTATACTATTTTCGTATCAAACATTTTATGTTTTTCGACCCGCCCTAATTTACATACGAGTATATGCAATTATAAAATAAGGCACGGTTCATTAAAATGCAGCCATATAGCCTATTTGACAGTTTTCTCTGACAGTTGTCGTCTCGTCAAACTGACAGATAGGTATTTAAAAGCGTACACGTAAAACAAACTATTTCATTCATAGTACACATGTACTGACAGATTTCCATGTATGCATATACAGTTCTCGTTACATAAATATTAGTTGCGTTCCCCAACTTTTGTGGGTTAAAACCTGTAAAACTGTCAAAAGGCAAAATAAGCCAGAGAACCGAGTACGGGAACGCTTTCTGGTAAATGCCTCTAAATTCTTGCAACTTCTTGCGAGTTAGGGAGCGCAACTATTATATATACAGATAAATTGACTCCAGCGCCATCCATCGGATATTTTTTTTTGCAGAAATATTTATTTTACTGTTGGCGATAAGAGGATGCGTGTTAACACCAGGTTGGAACAAAATGTCAATGACAATGCCAAACACCGAGTGTATTTCTGTTATCAAACAGTTTTTAAAAAAAGCAGCTGTAATTCGTGTGACACTATAAGCGCCCACTCGCACGCCAACAAATTGAAGAAGAAGGTCGGCCTATCATTTATTACAAATAATTAAAAATAAAGTTTCCCCAAACGGTTTTTGATGAATTCGCTGGAGTGACAGTCTTCGGCCAGGTAGAGATATGGTTCGTTTTGGTTACGTAGAACCGACTGTCGCGTTATTCGGCGTTATTCGAAAACAGACGTCGCTAATTATACTAGTTCTGAAACAGAAATTTCATTCACTAGTCACTAGAATACGTCTAGTCTGGCATAGCAGAAGAGTAAGTGGTTAACACCTCTTACGCTGACGAGTGCTCGATAATAGCGTCTGGGAATGAAACTGATGACTTGTGCTCTAAAGTAAACGGTTACCCCTCCGAGCTTTCTCGCTTCTTGACTGCTAGGAGCCTAATCCTCACCCCTACAAAATCCTCAGGTACCTTGTTCAGACTGCTGCTGGGTATTCACGTCGATTGCATACCAATTTTCCTTTTTCGCGCACACAAACAAGTGGGTGAAGCTACAGACGACACAAAATACAGAACTCCGGACAGCGACCGGATGTCTTCTGATGTCGCCACAAGATCACCTGCTTTACGAGGCGCAAATGACGCCCATAAAGGAGCACAATATAATGCTCGGCAAGCAACTCCTAGTAGGGAGCCACAAACCTGAACACCGGAACAGATACTTGCTTGCAGAAGAGCCCTCGCCAAGGCACGTCAGAAGGCATCTATACGAACTGACGAACGAAGTCCAGAGGTTCATAAAGCAACCTGTAGACCCGACAGCATATCGACAGGCCTTGAGAGGCATTCAAAAGGGAGTCGGTCTCAAGTTACGTTGATACCAGACCTGTGAATACCGTTCTGGGCACACAACCATCTGACTCGGACGAGACGGAGCTATGTCAGCCTCGGAAAACTCGGACCACAATAGCCCAACTTCGAGCTGGCTACTGCAGCAGGTTGAACTCGTACCTGAGCAGATTACATGCGGAGTGTCCGGCATGTGGAGAAAAACCCCACGATTCGAAACATCTCTTCGCATGTCACAAAACCACACTCAACTGACGCCTTTGTCCTTATGGCAAGACGCTATAGTAGATGCACGCTTCCTGGGTCATCCGTTGGTTGAGCTTGACGACCACGACTGAGAGTCTAGCCGATCTGGTCGGGGTTGTTGTAGCCGCTACAACAAACAACAACAACTAACACCAGAGCGTATTTGTATCCTTTAACTACCGATGTATATGAAAAGGACTAGGACTAGAAAAATTTCCATCCGATAATTTTTGTGCCGCGGAGCTGAGATTTGCGATTTATGTATCAAGAGTCAATTGTAGACATGGAGACTAATCGGGGTCCACTCTATTTTTTATAGACTAGCGGCAGAATTTTTCCCAGGGGTAAATATTTATGTACACACATATGTAGGTATGCATATGCAAAAGAGTGTAAGTGCGCGCTGTAATAATGACGGATTGCCGTAATGTAACAATGGCGAAATTGTCAATTGCGCACTACATTTACATATTCACGCTCCTTTCAATTGCTACTGTATCATTAGCGATCGTTATTCTTGCTATCGCTTGCTATCTTTTGTCATTATTGTTATTGTTGTTATTGTATTGTATATAGTATGTATACATATTTAGTTTTTGTTGTCGTGACTAAAGTGCAATGTGCTCTACTAGCAGCTCGACCCATCTCGCAACAGTCGCCAATGTGCTGTTGTTAATATTTCAGTAGTAGTAGTAGTAGTTGTTGTTGAATACGCAATTGTCAGTCAATTGTTGAATTATTGTTGTGGCGGAACGGTGTGTGTATGTATGTACATACATAACTACACACATATGTATGCATTTAGTTCTTATTGTTGTTAGTGGCTCATAAATCGCACAATTGGGTTAAGTGCACGTCTTTGAAATATGCAAATGTGTGTATGTACATACATTAGGGTGATGCAAAACTAAAAATTGTGTGAACTTCGATTGGGAACGTACGGATTCCTTAAGTCTTAAGGCTTAAGATAATAAGGAAGAAAAGTTCCTCCTAAAATTTCCACTTATTTGAACCAGATTTAGAGGTCGCTCAACGCTGTTGTTTATTTTCCACAAACTACGGATTTTAAATGGATTATTATAAACAAATAGGTATATTTTTATCAAATCTTGTAGGAGTTGGCTTACACTTTGCAAATAGGTTCCACAATATAATTTTATTGGAACACAATTAATATAAGTTCGATAAATTAGTTTTGGACGCTTTTATTAATTAGCTAATAACTAATAAAAAGTGTGAAATAAACCTTTCCGATCACCCAATGTAAAACTTTTTGGAACTTACCTGAGCTTTTAACCGCAGTTAAGCTTTTGGCGGAAATGGGGCTAATAGAAAATACTTATATACAGGTTTTTTGATACGGCAAACTCATTTCTAAGGTTTATTTTATTTTTTTTTTAACTTTACTGCTGCTATTATTATCGAACTTATATCAATTGTGTTCCAATATAATGATATTGTGTAATCTACTTGCAAAGTTTCAGCCAAACCCTACAAGATTTAAAATCTTTGGTTTGTGGAAAATAAACCACATAGTTGAGCGTTCTCTAAGTCTGTTTCAAATAAGCGGAAATTTTAGGAAATACTTGTCGTCCCTATTATCTTCAAGAATCCGAACGTTCCCAATCGAAATTCAAAATAGTTTTAGTTTTGAATCACCCTAATGTACATACATATGTATGTAGCTATGCATGCTCATTAATTTGTTCATACATATATTCGCGCGCACTATTCACCCAAAGCCACATCGCAGACTGTACAAACATGGCATAGCGGCCCCCCGCCTACCGATTGCTCCATTTCTTCTGTCTCATTGAACAATACGGCGCTTCTATACATTACAAATGTGCATACATACATATGTATCTGATTGCCTGCCAAGTGCCGCCATACTGACAATCATAAATACATAGGTTCAAGTAGGCGAAAAGCCGGCAGCCGCATGAATACATCGCAGCAAAAATGGATAATTTCAAATATGAGTGGCAAAAAATGCGGCTCCAGTTTCGCATACACACAAAAGGCACACTTGAATAAGTACGTAAGTATGTATGCATGTACATATGTATGTATTTGTGCCATCTCTTCTTTTTGCTTAAATTGACAGAATAAAATCTTGGCATTTTTTGGCATCGGAATTCGATCGAAAATAAACTAATATGTTTTTCCTTGGCTGAGAGCCAAATGTTTTGAATTTGCGCTAAATATTAGTTCGCATTCCAAAAAATTTTCCCACGAGGCGCTTATTGAGGGATCTTGATATAAATATATGTATACTAGGGTGCATCACTCTCCAGTAATCGGTACGGTTTTTTTTTTATCGAAAGTATAAAATTTATTATATTTACGTAAGCTGGACCGATTTAGAAATACCTCCAAAAATCTAGTTTTTTATAAATAAAATTAGTTTTAAAATTTTTTTTTTCGAAAAATCTCCCCATATTACAGAATAGTTTAAGCTAAAAAGGTCTGCATAAATATGCTTAAAACTTTTATCAACGCAGTCAAATTAATGAAATTTTTGAAGGAATTTTCAAATCGCTCCAGCTTACGTAAATCTTAATAAATTTACGAAATATTTTGGCGGAAGTCTTAAAATAGAATAAATTCTATAATTCCGCTGAAACCCGCAACATTTTTTTTTTGGTGAGCCACCCTAGTGTACATGTGAATGGATATCTATTTAAGTATATATGAATACTTTTATCCCATATGGTGCCTTAGAAATTCAAAAGTATATGTACATACATACATACATATATAATGAGGAAATATGCAAACATATTTTTTTTACAGACTTAAAGGTTAAAATTCTCTCTAGAAAAGTCTCGAAAAAAAACAGAAAAACATAGATGAGTTTAATTTTACTATCAATGGTAGTAGCTACAAAGTATGTATACAGGTAATGCAATACAATCTCAATACCGTGTTTAATATTCCACTCCAATAGTAATGACTGGAAACTCCTTGAATACACAAAGGCGCCGGCTCTACGGTAAACGAACTAACCAACTAATACTTGCAAAGTGATTAATTAACAATTTACACATAAACCCAGGTAAATATTGAATAAATTGCTGCTGCAACAATTCATGAAGTTCCCATTCCCCGCACGCGTATGCACTTAAACGACAGAACAAACAAATGAAAGCATTCGCACAGCGTAGCCACTGACCACACTTCTAAGTTCGTCTTTCACTGTCACCGCGCTCTGAATGAGACATCCGCGGATTAACCGTTTTTTTTTTGCTACTTTAACTGCCGCTAAAGTAACGTCGGTCTGAGTGTGTGTTAATGGACAGGGCGACGTGACTGCATTGCAACAGCAGCGTCAGCGACAGTAACAGAAGTGAAGACAGCGGCTGCAACTTGCCATATTTGTGTACGGTCAGTGTGCTGTAGCCGACAGCTTAAGCTCAAGCTGAGCTCTTGATGCTGAATCACAGAAGCGGGTCTATACGCAGCAAGTGGTGGGAAAACTAGCTTGCGGGTTTGTATATCTATCGGTTAAGAGCGAAATACACCACACAAGCGGCTTGTCAAACATTCTTCAAACATACTTTTCCCATTTCGCCATACACCATGCAAACATGACTCGTTCAAGCAAAGAATTTTAGTTTTCTTCCAGTTCGCTATGCTAAATATTATGGTTTTCTTTCATTCGTCCTTACTCGGTGAAAATTTCGTTGCGAATGAGGCGATTTTGCTATACACAACGCAAGCGGTTTGATCAAACATCAACATGGCGGCCAGAAAATCAAAAAATTTTGATTTTTGCTCAAATTTCCCTCAAGCGGTTTGTCAAACCTTCAAACACCCCCATACACAGCACAAATGGCTTGAAGCAAAGGGAAATTTCGCTTGGTTTGTCAAACCGCTTGTGTGGTGTATTTCGCTCTTTAGTCTTGAGAATACAATAACAGCTTCTCACCTCTCTCGTTGTTGGAATCCCATCAAAAGTCCTTTACATTCCTCTCTTACTAATTTCGAAAACTGATTGAAATAAAGGGTTTTGCGCCCTTATTGGAAACACCCTTGGGCGAGAGAAAACCTGTGCCATAATCGAAATTGCAGAGAACTGCTATCGATAACATAAACTTGAATTAATTTCCATGGCAACGCAAGACATAAGTATCGTTGGCAAGTAAGTAAATTATTCCATCCATATTTTTCTGCTCTGCGCGCTTTGGTCTTTTGCTTGCTGCTGCTGCTGTTAACTTTTGATGATGAATATGGTGCGATTTCTGGGAAACACTTACTCAGATTGAGTGTAGGGGCTTTGATCTCATGACAAAAGCGTGCGAGTGTTAGTTAATACGTGCTTGTGTTTGTTATTAAAAGAAATGAATAATAACTGCCAAGAATAAAAGTGGCTGTTAATCAAATAAGTCTTTGTGCAAAATTTTTATAATACCCATTGAAATGGAAATACTGCGGTTAAGTGGAAGGAAAATTTGAAGTAATTTTTGCTCGGACATACATACATATTTGCATGTACATATGCACATACATATATATGTGCGTACAAAAGCAAAGTAATGTACTCAGGCGAACAAAGAAAATTTATGTGTACTTTTGAAGAATTTTTTTTTGAATATTTTTATTGACTTTTTTGGAAATACCACAATAATTTAAACTGATACAAATACGTACCCGCAGCCTTTTCTCCTCATCATACTTCTTCTCGAGTTCAGCGGGATGGGAAGCTCGTAAACCAAGGCGCACGCCAAAAATCAGAGAAGAAGCTCGGTCAAACACTAACATATTGTGTAAAGACCAATCTAAAAAAATAAAATGTTTTGTGCGCTGTCAAAAGAAACCCGCAACATTTTCGATTCATTACAGTCGGAAATGGCACGTCAGCTAGGGTTTCGTGAGGGAGAGGTTTAGGCTGCTTGAGATGAAAAAACTAGCTAGATCGGACAGATAGCCGTTGCCTTCGGGAGAACTTCTTTTGTCGGCTGAAAGAGCTTTGAGTGAGCCTTGATGCCTTCTAATAGCATGGATTGTCAAATGGTGTCGAAAGCCATCAACAATTCCAGCCAGGGGCCACGAGTTACTTGAGTGTTTATGACGTTAAGTGGTATGGTAATTTTATGCTCTGCGAAAGCCATGCTGATGCAGCGCTTTGATCAGGTGGCACGTTCAAGAGAGGGAATGAGAGAGTTATCGGATGGTAAAGTTCCTCTTTGTAAACAGGTTTCTCCAGCTTAGTTACTGAGACCACTCTTTCTGATTTGCCCAACTCAGGAATTAAGAGAATAGTAATCAACAAATCGAGGACCTTGAAAAAGTAGTCTACTCCCGTTAAATCAAATTTTTTCAGCATCAGTATGCATATCCGTCGGGTTAATGTCTTTTTTGGGATATAAAGAAAGAAGGAAAGAAAAAAGTATTTTCATTTGATTACACCAGTATTTTCGCTTTGTTTCATCGAGCAGAAATGCAATATGAAGATGTGCTAATACTCGAACATTGCATTTCAGAAACCATTTCTTTAAATAATATTTATTTTCCACGTGTACTTAATCGTTGAACCAACCGTAGAAGTCGAGAGAAAAAAGTTCATAAAATAATATAAAAAACAATAAGATAGCGAACAAAGGTGGAAATATTTGGAGGGTTGGAAAAATATTTCAACGCGTTTAAAACGACTCTACACTTACTATATCCTATCCTATCCCTGAAGAATACAGTAACCGACAAGAAAAGTGTATCTACTGACATCTACACATGAATATGTGTATACAAGAAAATAGCAAGGGTTGTAGGAAAACAAAATGCGGAATTCATTAGATACTTAAATACGTTCGTTTGCCATACTTGTATTCGAAGTTGAGCGCAATTACCCACTCCGGCTGTAGAGGTTTGACGCTAACCCTCTGTGCACTTTTCCTCCACATACGAACGTCACATCGCCTCTCTAGCCGACATGTTGATGGGAGCAGGGCTAATCGAATGTGCGAAGGGTGGGGTGGGTGCGACAATAAGCTAGAATAAGGGTATAACATCGCCTTCGCTTTGGCGCGACGTAGATCAGAAACTTAAGCTGCCGTCGTCGTCGTCGTCGTCGTCGTCGCCATAGAAAAGTCAACTGACAGCTTTATGCCTTCGTTAATAAGGTGCAACTCATGTGAACTCCAGACACAAACACTTACTTAAGAGTATATGTATGTAGATACAATATCAAGTGTATTAAGCAATGAAAATCATATGCGTAAGCAAGTAGCAGGCTGGATGCATACGAGTAGAGACAAAGGAAAATAGAATACATATGAAAAGTGAAAAAAAAAATATGAAAAAGATATTGTACGTAATTGGCTTGAGTCACGTAAAATGTGTAGTCGCAAATCGACTTTAGCTTGCCGCTAATACTCACAGAGCATGTGAGGGGGCGTAGTGCCAAGCGCAGAGAGCCGCTAGCGGGGGGGACTTTAACGGTGTACTGACATGTAAATGTATATAGTTACATATGTAGGCGGGCTTTTGTGAGCAGCAAATTGTAAAATTAATTCGTAAATTTGTGCGCAGTTCTATATTGTACTAATATTTTTTAAAGTTGAAGCAGTCATTGAAGAGCTAACAGCGATGAATTCGATGAAAATTCAATCCAAACCATTCAATTGAAGGCGGAAGAGCAAAGAGGCTTTTTACTTTCTTTCTTCTTCTTCTTAATTGGGCTGTAACCGCCTAAGCGATTTTGGCCGAGTCCAAAACAGCACGCCAGTCATTTCTCTTCTGTGCTAACTGACGCCAATTGAAAAAGCCAAGTGAAGCCAAGTCCTTCTCCACCTGGTCTTTCCAACGCAGAGGAGGCCTTCCTCTTCCTCTGTTACCAGCATCGCGGCCCGCGTTGAATATTTTCAGAGCAGGAGCGTTTCTGTCCATCCGAACGACATGGCCAAGCCAGCGGAGCCGCTGAATTTTAATTCGCTGCACTATGTCTATATCGTTGTAAAGCTCATACAGCTCATCGTTAAATCGTCTGCGATATTCGCCATCACCAACGCGTAAAGGTCCGTAAATCTTTCGCAGAATCTTTCTCTCGAAAACTCCAAGAGCCGCCTCATCAGATGCTTTCATTGTCCATGCTTCCGCGCCATACACCAGCACAGGCATGATGAGTGACTTATAGAGTGTGATCTTTGTACGACGAGAGAGGACTTTACTTCTCAATTGCCTACTCAGCCCAAAGTAGCACTTGTTGGCAAGAGTGATTCTCCGTTGGATTTCAAGGCTGACATTATTATTGGTGTTAATGCTGGTTCCCAAATAAACGAAGTCGTCTACTTTTTCAAACTTGTAACTGTCAACAGTGACGTGGGTGCCAAGACGCGTATGCTCTGACTGTTTGTGTGCTGACAGGAGATACTTCGTTTTGTCCTCGTTCACCACCAGACCCATTCGCTTTGCTTCTCTATCCAATCCCGAGAAGGCAGAACAGACGTAGCCCTTGTTTTTACCGATAATATCGATGTCGTCGGCATACGCCAGCAATTGTACGCTCTTATAAAGTATTGTGCCTGAGCGGTTCAGTTCTGCGGCTCTTATTATCTTCTCCAACATAAGATTAAAGAAATCACACGAAAGGGGGTCCCCTTGTCTGAAACCTCGTTTGGTATCAAACGGCTCGGAGAGGTCCTTCCCTATTCTGACGGAGCTGGTGGTATTGCTCAACGTCATTTTACACAGCCGTATTAGTTTCGCGGGGATACCAAATTCAGACATCGCGGCATAAAGGCAACTTCTCTTCGTGCTGTCGAAAGCGGCTTTGAAATCGACAAATAGATGGTGTGTGTCGATCCTATTCTCGCGGGTCTTTTCCAAGATTTGGCGTATTGTGAATACCTGATCTATGGTGGATTTTCCAGGCCTAAAGCCACACTGATAAGGTCCAATCAGCTCGTTGACGGTGGGCTTCAGTCTTTCGCACAATACGCTCGATAAAACCTTGTAACCTATGCTTAGAAGGCTAATTCCGCGGTAGTTGGCGCGTATGGCGGGGTCGCCTTTCTTGTGGATTGGGCAGAGCACACTTAAATTCCAGTCGTCGGGCATGCGTTCATCTGACCATATTCTGCATACGAGCTGATGCATGCACCTCATCAGCTCCTCGCCGCCGTACTTGAATAGCTCGGCTGGCAGGCCGTCAGCTCCAGCAGCTTTGTTGTTTTTCAGCCGCGTAATCGCTATTCGTACCTCGTCATAGTCAGGCGGTGGGACAGCTATTCCATCATCATCGACTGGGGACTCGGGTTCGTCTTCCTCACTACTTTCAGCGCTGCTACCATTCAGTAGGTTATAAAAGTGTTCCCTCCACAATTTAAGTATATTCTGGACATCGGTCACTAGGTCGCCATTGTTGTTCTTACAGGAGTTCGCCCCGGTCTTGAAACCTTCCGTAAGTCGCCTAACCCTCTGGTAGAATTTTCGGGCGTTCTTCCTGTCGGCCAGCATCTCAAGCTCTTCGCACTCACGTATTTCGGCCTCTCTCTTCTTATTGCGGCAAATACGTCTCGCTTCCTTCTTCAGTTCCCTATAACGGTCCCACATGGCTCGCGTTGCGCCCGATCGCAGCGTGGCCCTGTAGGCGGCATCTTTTTTCTCTGCGGCTTCTTGACATTCCTCATCGTACCAGTTGTTCTTTCGGGCTCGCTGAAATCCAACTACTTCTTCGGCGGCGGTACTTAATGATCGGGAAATGTGGTTCCACTGCTCGCGTACGTCGGATTGTTGAAGAGTGCTCTCAGAGAGCAGGTGTGTGAGTCGAGTGGCGAATAAATTGGCCGTCTGTTGTGATTGCAGCTTTTCGACGTTAAGCTTTCCTTGCATTGTTGGGCGCACATTTTTTGCTGCACAGAGGCGGGTGCGTATCTTGGCTACAACAAGATAGTGGTCCGAGTCGATGTTTGGCCCTCGGAGTGTACGTACGTCCAAAACGCTTGAAGCATGCCTTCCGTCTATCACAACATGATCGATTTGGTTTCTCGTTTTTCGATCTGGAGACAGCCATGTAGCTTGGTGGATGTTCTTATGCTGGAACCTAGTACTACATATTACCATATTTCGGGCCCCGGCGAAGTCGATCAGCCTCAGTCCGTTATCGGACGTTTCGTCGTGGAGGCTGAATTTTCCGACAGTGGCGCCAAAGATCCCTTCCTTGCCCACCTTGGCATTAAAATCGCCAAGCACGATTTTGACATCGTGTCGGGGGCAGCGCTCATATGTACGTTCCAAGCGCTCATAGAAGAGATCCTTGGACGCCTCATCCTTCTCTTCCGTCGGGGCATGGGCGCAGATGAGCGAGATGTTGAAGAATCTAGCTTTGATGCGGATTGTGGCTAGACGTTCGTCCACCGGGGTGAACGCCAGTACTCGGCGACGGAGTCTCTCTCCTACCACGAATCCAACACCGAATTTGCGCTCCTTTACGTGGCAACTGTAGTAGACGTCGCAAGGCTTCACGCTTACTTTACCTTGCCCCGTCCATCGCATTTCTTGGATGGCGGTGATGTCAGCCTTTGTCTTCCCGAGGACATCAACCAGCCGGGCAGAGGCACCTTCCCCATTAAGGGTCCGGATATTCCAGGTGCATACCCTTAAATCATAGTCCTTTATACGTTTGCCGTGGTCGTCATCAGAAAAAGGGGGTCTCATCCGAGGCTGTTTGCTTCTTTTCATTGGGCGGGGTTTTAACGTGGCGGGACCCAAACCCAGCGCACGCGAAGTTTTACGCCTTCTCACTTTAGCTCGCTCCCAAACGGGTGTTTGGTTGCTACCCAGAGGATACGTGGATATAAATATCCGGACGTTGTGAGCTGCGATTTGAACCGTACGCACAAGAATCGCTTCTGGCCACTCCCAGGTGAATGGCAGTCAAAAGTTTTCCACTTCTGCGCACGGAACCATCCTTACTTTCTTTAGGTTTTGTAATATCGAAAACTACAGAAAATACCCTGCATGCTTCTTTTTCTTATTTAACGCCACAAACGTTTGCCGGTTTGAGGCGCGACGAAAAAGCTTCGCCAGTTCTCTCCCTTCTTTGCAGTTTTGCGGCAGTAGTTCATCCCAAGTGCGGACAGATCCTTCTGTACTTGGTACTTGCATTGTGTTTGTGGACGCCCTTGCTTTTGTTGCCCACCGATGAGTGCCGAGTCGAAGGATCTTTTCACTGGAGCGTCGTCATCCATGTGTACAACATGTCCAAGCCAGCGCAATTGCTGTATATTTATGCGCTTAATTACGTCCATGTCGCTTCGTCATTCCATCTTATCGGATGCCCGTCGTCGTCGTCCACGAAAACAGGGCCGCAGATGCTGCGTAGAATAGTTCTCTCGAAAGCCCCCAAAGCCTTCTCATCTTTGCTAGACATGGTCAATGTTTCTGTGCCATATTAAAAGTCCTTCACTCCTTCAAAGTTTTGACTGCCAACAGTGACATGTGTCCCGATACCCGAAGGCTTTTGATTTGTTGCCAAGAGGGACTTTTCCTTGACCTCGTTCACCGTTTGACCAACTTCATCCGCATACGCAGCAGCATAGTTATTTTTAGTTTTTTTTTTATGTTGCAGCTGCAATTCCAGCTTGGCTGTCCGTTGTGACCGTGCTGAGGCAAAGTCGATCAGCCTTTCTCCGTTGTCGGAAGTGTTCTCATGAAAGCTAAATTTACCGACTGTTGGACCAAGGATACCTTGCTTAGCCACCCTGGCGTTAAAGTCGCTCAGAACGATTTTAACATCGTGGCGGGGGCAGCGCTCATATGCTTCCTCTAAGCGCTCGTAGAACTGTTCTTTGGTTTCATCGTCCTTCTCCTCTGCTGGTGCGTGGACACATTTTAGGCTTATATTATTCAATTTAGCTTTGATGCGGATCGTGGCAATTCGTTCACTGATGGCGATGAAGCTAGAGACGTAATCCCGTGTCCCGTCTATCGCATTTCCTGGATTGCGGTAATGTCAGCCTTATATCTTTCGAGGATATCCAGCAATTAGATAGTTTCCGGACAATCCAAGTGCTTTCCACAAATCATAGTCCTTACTACGTGAGCGAGGGTGTCAACGTTTTGGGGAGCAGTCATCCGAGGTCGTTTGATTTTTTTATTGGAAGGTGTTTTTACGTGGCGGGTCACAAGCCCAGCGCACAACCATTGCTGGGATGAGCGGTTTATCAGCCGCATAGACGTTTATATAGCGAACAGGTTGCTCCAAGAAAGACTGCTGACCATACGCTGCAGACTTCAGTGAGCCCTTAAGCTGGATAAGTCGCAGTGATCCCACCGAATCTCCCCCTCTTTCTGCCGTGACCAAAGTCTCCACACGTGTTGGTTACCGCATCTTGGACATGGGTTGCTCACGTTGCCCAGAGTGCGCGAACGATGACGCAAGAGCTCGCACGCATCGTGTTCATTGCCCTCGCTGGACTTCAAATTCTTGCAGGCATGCAAATCGCTTTTCTACATATTACCTACTTTACAGCGGAGGCATAGCAAAATGCCATGAAACAGCTGCCGTGACGGACAGCCACCTACGAGACGACTGACTGCATTTTGCGCGGTAATTTCATACGTGGCAGAGAGAATTTTTATGATCGCTGTGGCGCCCACTCGTCAAGTGGGTTTTTTAACAGCCAACTGGATTANTCGCACGCATCGTGTTCATTGCCCTCGCTGGACTTCAAATTCTTGCAGGCATGCAAATCGCTTTTCCCTACATATTACCTACTTTACAGCGGAGGCATAGAAAAATGCCATGAAACAGCTGCCATGACGGACAGCCACCTACGAGACGACTGATTGCATTCAGCGCGGGAATTTCATACGTGGCAGAGAGAATTTTTATGTCCGCTGTGGCGCCCACTCGTCAAGTGGGTTTTTTAACAGCCAACTGGATTAGTTTCAAAGCAGTGTTCGGTTTTTAAACTTTGTGATGTTAAAACTAAAAGTTCACCCGCTCTTTAAAGACTGAAGTGTTTGGTTCAAAATCACCATTTCAGTGTTTTTGTTCAGTAAGAATCAGTGCGGCCTACACTTAATCGCTCGCATAACTACAAATGAATAGTTGTACTCTCTTCTGAATTATTCTCCCTTTCACATTAAATATTCTTCTGTACGTAGATGATTCTCGCTTTTCCATCCGTTATTTTCAACTCGCCAATCGCTGATTCAGCACGACAATCCATTGTGTGAGCGCAAAAATCTATCGAAGCCCTTTCTATGGCCGCATCTTCATTAACATCGATTTTCATTTTCAATTAAAAACTGTTCGCAAGTGATTAAGCGATTCCCCACTTCGGGGCACTGAATGTTTTGCTCTTGAGTGCTGCCACACAATCCGTGCTTCGGGCCCAGCGCACAGCTTATATACAGCAAATTATTCGCGCATAAGATTTTCTTTTCAAACCAATCCTAGCGACCTCACCAACCATCAGGCGGCGCAGTCATCGTTCGTAGGAAGTGCGAAATGGTGCCCGCCCATTCCCATCATCGTAACCGCATTGTGGCATCAGCTGACGTCATCCTTTCGTTTAGCTGTGCGCAGCATTCAAAAGTTGCAAAATATTCTTCTGTGGCTTACATAAAAAAACAAGAACCACAACAGAACCAATGCCAAAGACAAAGTGGTGGATCCATATGTTTAGCTGTGTGTGTGCCGGTGGGGGGTTGTAAGCTGCTGGCTGCGCACTGCGGGTTGAAGGGTGTTGTGGCACTCAATTACCCTTTTCGCACGGCAGCGGCCCATTTCAATTCCGTTCAACTTAACGTGTAGGTAAAGAACCTGCCGCCAGCTCAGCAATGCTGTATTAATTAAGCACCCGACCGCAACACTTCGCTTGCCGCTGCTCAACATGCAGCAGCTGGGATGAGGGTGGCGCGCAAGAACTTCGCCGCCTATCTTTCACTTGGCTCGCTATACTTTCATGGTTTTGTATAAAATTATGGATTTTTAATTGAAATGAACTGCGTTGCTTTACAAAAACGCGCCCTCTCGTGTGTGTGTGCGTGCGCTCGTTCGCATTTTGGCTGCTTTTAAATTGCAAGCTTTCACGTTTCGCTCCCTTACAACGAAGTTCGCTTTCAATTAATTCATGAATTTTTCATTGTTTGACGAGGTTGCGAAAAAGCTACTCATAATTTTGAAAGGAATCATTAGAAAGCTGCAAATGAAAGCAACGAAAAGTAGAACGATGTCTCGAAGGAAAGTTTATAATTTTATAGAAAGGCTCCCGTGTGGCAATCGTAACAGTTCAGTAGCCTAAAAATTGCGGACGTCTATGCAAATTGGCTTGTACGCAGGTACAATTAGTCTATATATTGTATTAAGGGCGTGGAACCTAAGAAGTGTTTAGTTAAATTCTGCCTTGAATTGTTAACTGATTTAAAGCTAAATAAATATAAAAAGCGTTATCGATAAATTTATCGAAAACATTACAAACTGTAGTCTTGCTTTATATCGATGTTTTAAGCAAAATGTATTTAGTCGATGCTAATATCGATAAATATATTGCTATCGATAATGGTGAATATATGTATGTATTTTGCTCATGTAAACCGCCAACTATCAAAAACAACTCATCGGTTGTACTTTGTTGTTGTCTACATACGTATTATTGCTTTGCACCTGAACCAAAAGTTAACAATTAACAACTTAATTAAACGCCAATTAAAGTTCAAAGGCGAAGCCACATGTACAGACCAATAAATATGCCTACATACTTGCATATATGTATGTATGTACCTGTAAATTAGGTTGGTTCAAAAATACATGCGGGGGCAAAAAGTTCAAAAAAGTCGTTAGCTAAAAAAAATGGTAAAATAAAAAATTGGGTATTATTATTGCAAGTCTCCTAAGGCGGGACAGAGTTTTGCGATGAAAAATAATTGATTTCCAAGAATTCTATACCATTTCTAAGCAAAAAATGTTTTTATCCCACATAAAATACATGGAAAACTTAAGTGCTTTGAGTCAGTTCAAAATTTAATTTTGTTAAAAAAATGGCTATTATTTTTTTAATTTAACCATATTTTTTGACCACTCTAATGTACATACATATGTACGTATATATGGTTACGCGTGTGTACAACTGACGGGCAAATTGGTGTGGGCGCGTGATCCACCTGCATGAGCATGCCAATGCGTCAATAAAGTAACTGGTAGATGTGGCAAGTGCAAGTAATTTTGAAAAGTCTATCGAACTCAAAAATTTCCAAAAGTCATTGCAGGCGCAGTTACAATTTGTATACAAAATGACTTTCGAAAGCAGTTTTAATTTCTGAAAATCTATTTCTGATACTACTTTTTGTCTGTTTACCCGGTGACTACAGAAAACTAACTCCACTTTCAACTGTGTTACCAGGCATTTTTATGCTTCACTTATTTCTCTAAGTCGATTTTTGTTCTTTTAGTTTCAGTTACACCTTTGGGTCCTTTGGGTGTTTGCAAGGGAAAGCGGACTTTCAGTTTCGCATTTTGAAAGCAGAATGTTTAGAAAAAGTGCTTGCATTGCCACGTCTAACCGCGCTTTAAGCATCTATTGTCAGCAAGTAAATTGTATACACACGCACACAATACAAACTATATTCAAGTGTGTGTGTGTGTCACATGCGAGGCATTTGTTAAACATTTAATTATACGCTCGGGTGAAAACCAGTTTTGTCACTTTCAAGTTGCGCCTGCTCACTTTGCCACTTCCACTTTAACCATTTCCGCTACGCCTCTCTAGGCTCGTCGACAGCCGCTTATTTCTCTTACTATCTACTACTTTACATATTTACATTGTACACATACCCTTTATATCTGCTTATTTGGTTCTTTATTTTGATGCACTGTATGGCATGCAACATGCCGGAAAATGTATTTGAAGGTTGGAAGGTTTCAGGCATCAATGAGGTGGTATTGCAATTAACAAGTCGCTGTGATCGTAAAATTTTACAAGCAAAGTAATTTTTTTGTTATATGGGGCTTATCGGCGTGGCAGCGTTTGAGTCACAGGTGCGTCATGTTGCATGCAACATTTGTAGTCAGCCCTTGTGGGACTGCTTGTTGTGACTGTCTAGACTGCATAGCCAGCGCAGAACAGCTGTAATATGTACATACACTTGTAAGCATGTATGTATGTATGTATGTTTATGTGGGCTGGCAGGTTGACGGCAGCGAGCGCTTGGTGGGCTATTGTATTCAGGCGCCCGCAACAACTCGTGTTTCAACACTTTGGAGCATTCCATATGTCTGCCGGCCACCCACACCACAGCTTCGCACTCATGCTCCTCTGTTGGCACTTTGCAAAAGTGTGCTGTGGGTTTCAGTTTTTTGTTGTTTTGGTTGTCGCTGTCTCTTTTGTGCTGTTGCCAATATGAAACATAGCAGCATAAAGCTTTTTGTTTTTGTATTTGTTGTCCCTGCATTGTGTTTTCGTTGGTATTATTTTGCTGCTTTTGTATATTTATTTTATTCCACGTGCCAGCACTTCAAGTTTCACAGCTCGGCGTTATTGACGTGTTTCCGCATTGAGTTGTTTTTTGTTGTTGTGCGCTTTTTGTTTTAGCTGCTTTTTGCATTTTTGGTGGGAACTTTTATGGACTACTGTTGCTTTTGTTATTGCTTTTATTTAATGTGCCTGGATACTTTTGTTTGAGTTCGCAATTATGATTTGTTTATGTCATCGACTGTTTGTGTTGCTGTTCACTTTTTGTTACTTTTGTTTACGTTTTTAGCGCTTGCCAGTTTGTTTACGCCGGTATGCCAGACGTAAGTTGACGCCGGGACGACGATATTTTATAGACAACATATGAACGTATTTTTTTCGTTTTTGTTATTATATAATTGTTGAAATTTCATAGGAATACATTAGAAAGTTTAGGTATGGGTGAAGATGAACGACCTTTTTTTGAAGATATGTACATACATACATCTATACATATAATAAAATTGTAACAGACCGATATCTGTACGTTATAGATATTAAAAAAAAATTAATATGGGGGGTATTTTTGCTAGAGAAATAGAAGCCAAATCAACAATTTTACGAATTTTTGTCTATCTGTCTGTATGTCTGTATGTTTGTACGCGCATAACTCGAAAACTAATGCATCAAATTGTATGCAGTTTTTACCAATGTATTGCTAGAGGTCTAACTTAAAATACAGAATGAGAAAAATTAGAGAGTTGCCACCTGTTTAAAAATTGTGGTTTAAGTAAATTGATTAAATTAAATAAATATAGCAATGTGGCTGTCAAAAGCAAGAGGTTTGAGAAGGCTTACAGCCAAAAATATTTCTGTGGAGGTTGCCACATGTTTGAAAATTTTAATTTAATTGATAAGATAAATTAAATATTGCAAATTGCAATATGGTTATGAAACTGTAGAGGTTTAGGAAAATTTACTGGCGAAAATATTTTTGAGGAGGGTTGCCACTCGCTGGAAAAATTGTATTTAATTAAATTGGTAAAATAAATGAAATACTACAATACGGGTATCAGACAGCGCAAAAGTACTTTTAAGGCGCAGTGAAGCACGCCAGGTATTTCTTCTTCTTCTTCTTTATTGGCGCTGTAGCCGCCTAAGCGATTTTGGCCGAGTCCAAAACAGCACGCCAGTCATTTCTCTTCTGTGCTAACTAACGCCAATTGGAAATGCCAAGTCAAGCCAAATCCTTCTCCACCTGGTCTTTAGCTGAACAAGGCCAAGCCAGCGGAGCCGCTGAATTTTAATTCGCTGCACTATGTCTATATCGTTGTAAAGCTCATACATATATCGTTGTAAGCTCAATTAATAGAGAAATATACTTAGTACATATCTTATACCTACATATATACATACGTACATCGATGGTCCTCTGATAAAAATTTAGTAACGATTAGACATGGATGGAACAAGGATTAGAGACATGAACCACTGTAATGATTAGACTTGGATTAGAGGTGTGTGTGTTCAGGGTAAGGGTTTTTTTGCAGTTTTGAGTTGTGTCGTTATTGTAGAGAACCGTATACATATACTACCCAGCTCACCTTTAGTTCATACACTTCACATTTTTACTTCATACAATCTTGAAGCAGAAATATATCAAAACGTGCGAAGTAAAGGTGTGCAGGGTAGTACATATCTACATACCTATTCACACAGTCAGTAGACCCAATGAAGGCCCTCATCGTCCGAAGCGAAGCAAGTAAGTATAGTACATTGATAAATGCATGGAGGTGTATACGTCATAACCCAGATTCGACACTCCGTAGAAATTGCTCGAACTCAGCGCCGTGTGGGTGGCTATGTAATTAAGTAAATTGAGCATGAATTAATGCCTTAAACACCCCCAGTGGGCGACTGCAAGTGCGAAAGCAGCAAAAAAAAAACCACAGCCGGCTGGACAGAAATAATTATTTATTTGTTGTTATATTCTAAACTGCGAAATGCAAAAATCCGGTCTAGTAGACACGGAGAAAAGCAAAGAACAACAACAAAAAAAAAAGTAAAATAAATTAAGAAAAAAAAGATAAGAAATAAAAATGTTGGTTCACGAAATCTTGTGAGCATTATTCATAGTCAAAAGTGAGTAAATAGTACGTAAACATGTAGGAAAATAATTATCGTTACCTTAATATAGAAACGGCCTAACTCAAATTTTTACGAAATCGCATTTTTAACGGATTTTGATGAATAACCTCCAAATAAAACTTCACTAAAGAAATGATTGCATTACTATGGAAAATAATGATAATACAAGCATTGAGAAAAAGTTCTAACTCTTTTCACTTTCTTTATAAATTGCAAACAAAATAGTCACCGCTTTTCTTTGCTTTAGGAATCTAAGCTAAATAAACAGTTTTTGTTGTAAAGCTGAGGGAAAGCTGTGACAGTGTTAACCGAAGTTAACCGAAAAAAGAAGTCGTAAAGCATATTCATCTAACTGGAAGCGAAATAAGAATACAATTAAGAAGAGTGAACAATTTTAGTTCAGTCAATCAAAAATTGGTTTATATCTTAGAGGTCTTTGATGGTCTGCGTTGGATGGAACTTATACCAAAATGTTCAGAAAATTACCCTGAACATCAAATCAAAAAGGAGGAGGTCAAGGTGTTTCGCTAATATTGTTAATTAATGAACAACTGATGAAATATTCGAGGTTAATGCCAAAAAACACTCAGAACTTATGTTACATTAATCCTAAAAAGAAAATAAAAATATCAGAATATAGAGAGGAAATTTTCGACAAAACATGAGCGAGAAGTGATGCTCTAGAACAAACCGTTTATTTGTAATTAATTTTTAAAGATTTTATATCGTGTATTGCCCGAAAAGTGCGAATTTTTTGACATGGATAAACTAAAATATGTATCATAAAAACATACATATTTTTTGGTGATGAAATTTTAGAATTGGGGATGCCATTTCGAGATTTATAACCATTTGTTGAGTCTTGAATTATGTAATTGCAAATAAACTGTTTCTTCTAGAGCGTTTCGTCTCGCTCAGGTTTTGTAGAGAATTTTCTTTTCTATATTGTGATATTTTTATTTTTATTTTTGATAGGATTCATGTAACATAAGTTCTGAGCATTTTTTTGGCGTTAACCTCGCAAATTTCATCAGTCATAATCAACCAATATTAAGAAATACTGTTAATTTTTTGTTTTTTTTCTTGACAATTTAACTTTTTTCCGTCTTATGTAAAGTAACAAAAATATCAGTTAGGGCCCTCTATATTAAGGGGTGTATGTACACATATGTTTGCACATAGGAATGCCGGCAATTCTATACTTGCGCCGAAAACATTGTAAATACCTACATACCTGCGTTCGTATACTCGCAAGTAATCAGCTATAAAACTGTGTGTTTGTCTGTAAGCCGGCGCTTGGTAAATTTGCGCAAACTTTTTGCTTTTATACTCGCACCTTCCAGCACTCAGGTTGTGCTTTTCAGTCTTTTCGCAAAGTGCCCTTCGCACACTTAATACGCTTGACCGTTAGTTATCAAATTTCATATACTAGCCGGTCACAGTAGTCCTCGGCTTCACTACGGACGTTACGGAATCGAATACTTCTTCAACACTTCCAGACAGGCAGTATGCCGGAATGAATCGATTACAAACCATAAGCATGGCCGCTTTGTAGTGAGCATCATTTACATACCTTTTAGCTTGTAATCGAAGGAGTAAGCGATTGATTATACATTGAGGCCAGAAAGTAAGCAATTAAATGTATTTTTTATTTTTTAAATAACAAAAAACAAAATCACAAAATTAGCGTAAAACATCAGTCTTCTAGAAACTCCGTCACTAAGCTCTAGTGTTTGGTGATCGGCAAAAACTTTTGTATGGCTTCTTCTTGCAGGCTTCCCAGTATACTTTTCTACACAATTTTAAAAAGATAAACGCTGTTGCAATCAATTATTTGTATGAATTCGGTGTATGAATTCGCATAATGTCGACGGAACTCTCCTCGCCTCTGTTAGAGAGCATACAAAGTTTGTTAGCACACTCTCCTAACATACATGAATGCATGATAAGCAAACGGTAAAGTTTGATGTATTTACAATTAAAATTCTATAAAAAGACTACCCCTCAGACCTTTTGCAGCACAAATATGTATGTATATGTAGCTGGTTAAATTGTTCAAATCAGCCCAACATTTTAAAACTTTTTAATCACAAAATTTTCCTTTTCAATTTAAAAGGTACGCAAATGTGTAAACATATAAACAGATTTTATTTATTTTTCCATTATCAATTTTAAATTTTGTTATTTTATTGATCTTTTGAACTCAAAGATAAGGAAATACGGATTCAGTTTGGATTACTTATATGTATATATATTTAGAAGTGATTGCTAACATTTCAATGCATTATTTAGCTGAGTATCTTTGATGCACACATACATACATATGTATGTATATATAGAGCTTCTTCACTTCTTTTTCTTCTGGTTTGGCGCTGTAACTGTCTAGGCAATTTTGGTCGAGTTAAATAAAGCATGTCAGTGGTGTCTCTTTTGCGCCTACCAACTGGTCTTTCTAAGTATGACACAGGATACCTCCCTCCCTCTTCCTCTGCTACCGCCATCGGGTTCCGAGTTGGGAATTTGCATGGCTGGAGCGTTTGTGTCTACACTATGTCTATATCGGTGTATTCGTCTTTCTTTGGCCCTTCTGATCGGATCGCCGTTGTCCATGCATCTGCGCCATATATCAGTCTTCGAGGCTGACATTATCGGTGTTAATGCTTCCAGTCTAGAAATGGCTTGCATTAATTTTAACAGGTTTTAACCTCCTTTTTAAGATATTGCTCCATTGGCCGCTTTCATATCTTAGAAGCATTCTACATTATGCCTTCGTTTAAAATAAATGCAAAAGTTGTAATTTTATTTTTACGCAATCACCAAGGATTACATAAAACTTGCACTCACTCACAATCAGCTCCCTTTTAGCTTCAATATTACCGGCTGCTATGGTGGTTAAGCTCAAAATTCAATAAATTATTTTTAGCTTCAGTACCTTATTATTTTAAGTCGATAGGATGATGCATCATAATTTCGTGGAATGGCTTCAAATATAATATCCTTTCGCCTGCATACCTTTTGTGTATTTATGTTGTACGTATGTATGTATGCATGTATGCATGTGTACGCGCGTCCTAGAATTGTATGTATGCGCTCGAGCATTTCAGCTCCTTCACCCAGCTCACTTATCGACTCCTCAGCTGCGTACATTCTCATTTTTCAAACTAAACAAGCAGACAGACTCTAGCTCGCCTTCACTTCTGATAGTTTGCTTGCTATCTGCGCACATTTGTTGCCGGAGCGCCGCGGCGTATTGGGTTTCGATCAAAATCAATTTAATTTGACGCTTCCTGATTAAATTTCAAAACCCACAGGTGAATGGAAGTTGCTGCACCCGCGTTCATTCGCTCGCTCAGTGTGCACTTATCGTATTTTTTTTTTCTTGATTCTACGCTTCAATTCTATTTTGCAATGAAGAAAAAGTGCTAAACGGTGTGTGTTTGTGTAGGTATGAATATCGCATTTAAAATGTTTGCTCGCGCAAAAGTCAAGTGAAGTCAGCCAAAGGAAATAGGAGTAGGGCAACTGCCAGTAAGTTTGCCAATGCTGTCATTCGATATTCATACTTTTCATGCGACCGCTGTGGCTGTGTGATTAGAGGTGCGTACTACCACTCCGTCAGACCTGAGTTCGATCGCCGGTCCGAACAACATCTCAATTAGATTTTTTTTTTTCTAAAAGCAGCAAACCTCTGTGTGTATTTATGCCTTGAAAAAGCTAAAGCTTATCATAAAATCCATTTGTAACAACATTAAGAAGCACAGCACAAATTGCAGATGAAGCTCGGCCAAATACTTAGCAAACACAATATTATTAATACTATTTATCCAAATTCGTACATATGTATATATGTACATATGTATGAATGTACATAGCGCAGCAGCTTTTCAACTCAATCGACGCAGACAATCTTAACGGACTTGAAGTGTGGGAATACAGTGCAATCTTTTCTTTAATAATTCACCTGGAGCATGAAAAATGAATATGTCCGGGGTAATTTTGTTGCATAAAATGCATTTAAATTTTTTCATGAACATTTGTAGTAGCCCTGTGCTTATCAACTTTCGAACATTTTCATACATAAATACGTGCGAGTGAAATTTCTAAATTACTTCCTTACTTAACTAATATTTAAAAATAAAAGTTTATTTTTAACTGACTTCCAAAAAAGGAGGGGGTTATCAGTTCGTCGGAATTTTTTTTATTTTTTATTGTTATTTTTTTATATTTTTATTTATGTTACCGCATAACTTTGGACTACGTCAACCGATTTCGATAATTCTTTTCGCATGGGAAAGGTAGTGGTCCCATACTAATCTGGTTTACATCCGATCATTGGATCAGAAAATATACACATTTTTTTTTAAGCCGTTTTTTTTTGCTAAAAATTACTTGTTGATTTATGAATTTGAGTTGAGTATAAGTGCAAAGCTTATTCCTATTTTCATATTTTATCTCAAATAATTTTACACAACTTTGCCACACTCCTGCGACTGCTTTCTTTCCATATGAAATTGAATTGCATTGGAATTTTTAGAAAAAAGGAAATATTCATGAATAGTCCTGTTTGCACTTTGAAGTATGTATGAAGTAAATTAAAACTGAACGAAAATAGGTACATACATAAATATTAGAAATGGCACAAAATAAGGCATACAGTTTCGCTATGGTCTAACTTCGCTCCATAATAAATATTGACTGCCTGCAAATCGAATTGCGTTCATGTGTTCGATTTATGCAAAAGTAATAAATAAAATATATGCGATCAGAGTGAAAAGTGAGTCGAAATGTATGTTAAGCTATGCATGAATTCAAAATGTTATTTACGCAAAATTAAATTGTAAATTTAGAAGCCATGTCTATGGAAATGCGACAATGTATGTATGCAAATTAATTAGCAGCTTTATTGATTCAACTCAGATTAGTTGATCAAAAGTAATGGTTGGTGTGCGTGTGTGTGTCTGTGCTTTGAAGTACTAAGGTAAAGCTTATTAAAAGCGCAATTAATGATTTATTAGCTATGCCTTAGACAGGCTTCTCCAATCTAACAGTTGCAGGCAATCTTGTCAGACATCGAGATTTATCAATCAGAAATGTTGTGTATGCTGTTTTAATTATAACAAGCTGTCGATTACTCTAACGAATTATGATTTATGAAACGTTGATTAAACTGCCGATGCCATTGCCATTGGCAGTAGGGAATGAATAGAGAAATTTTCAGTATAATCAATAAGTTTTATTGATGTGCGGCTGTGTGTGGCATCTCACAATAATTACCGAAAAATGTTTATTATTCACCTGAAAATTATTAATTACATAGGGAAGCAGTTCGGTGACAAAAAGTCGATGTATTTACAACTTTTTGTTTTTTGGAAAATCGCATTCTTTTCTTTTTGAAAAAAAATTGGAGCAAATATTCTATTAAGCCAAATTTCGGTGTTAGAGAAATAAAATTTTGGTTTGAAAATTCTTTTTGAGTAAACATTTTTAAATACGATTTTGTTTTGGAACATAGTTTTATAGAAAAAATTTATGTTTTTGTAAAACCAATTTCGTTTTTGAGTGCTAATTTATGAAAAAAAACCATTCCCAGAGAAAAATTTCATAGAAAAAATCTTGATTTTAGAAATAAAAAAATTCAAATTACTTATTTATAGAAAAAAAGTGTCAAGAGGATTTTCGTTATTTTGTTTTAAATAAAATTTTTTATGGGAAAAAAAATTATTTTAGGCGAACATTTTTTACATACCTCGTAAACAAACAATTTGAAGGAGAAAATTTTCTTCTGGGTACAATGTTTTGAGGAAAAAAATAAATTTTTAAGTTAAAATTAGTTTTGGTTTGGAAAACAAATTTGTGGAAGAAAAACTCATTTGTAGTTAGAAAGAAATTGTTGAGACAAATTTTTTTAGAAGAAAGCAATTATAAAGCTCTATAAAAAATTTGAAGACGAGGATGTAATTATGTGTATTTGAAAAAGTAGCGAGATAGAAACATTTTTTTATAAGTTTTTTTGCTGAACAAAGTAATATAATTTTAAGTTATAAGGGAATTTTTTTTTTTAGAAAATCAGATTTGTAATGAAAAAATTGTTAAGATAGTCTTTTTCAGAGAAACTCGCTTTTTAGTGAAAAAACATTAGAAAAAAATATTTTTAGCGAAATTACACATTCTCTTTTTATTTGGAAAATGAAAACAAAAATCGCAGAAAATTTTATCACTTTTATCTTAAAGTAACTCTTCTATTAAATGATTATAGAGATTCATCGAAACTATAGTTTTATACTACAAAAGCTGCTGGTGTTATCCGGTTGAGCATCACTGCTGTAACATTCGTATCAGCGTGAATTCAGCTATTAAAATGTATTTAACTGATAGTTTTCCTGCTCTAATTTCCAACTGCCACTTTGCTTTCACTCACCTGCATACACAGACAGCTTTAATCTCCACCGGAAATTCGGTTGCCACTGCATTCACACAGATTTCAATGATTATCCGTTTTCTCACGATTTCTTTTCGTTTACTTAATTCAGGTAAATAGCTCTTTCCACTTTTTTTTTGTTTACTTTTCGCGACAAAGAGGTAGATAGTTTTGCAAAAAAAAGTAAGTTTTTTGTAAGTGTGGAGTTTGCTTTCGTTTTGCATGCGCTTAAGTTTGCCAATTTGTGCTTACAGTACTACTTATGTAAATGCCTGCGATATTTGAGCCACTAAATGGCGAGATATTTAAGTAAAATTCAATTCAAAAATTTTGGGTAAAATACATTGGAAGCATTTGCTTGATCACTTTCGGTTTGAAAGTACCTAAATTGTCATGAAAATTGTTCCTTTTTTAATAAAAACGTCCATTTTCCGAAAAAGACGCAAAAATTCCTTTGCATGTGCGGTTCCATATTTAGTAGCGGGTCCGGATTTTCTCTTTGCGGTCCAGTATGTATGCAAAGGGTACATAAAATACCAACTATAGCTCAACCTCACTCAACCTTCTTGACTAAGAGAAATTACAATTTACTTTATTTTTCAAATTAGCGAACGGTCATACAAATAATATAATTGGCTTTATTGCGCATTGCATCGCACTGTGCTCACAGTACCTAATCCACTAATGCAAATACTAAATTTAACTCCACTCTGCATTTTACCAATTTTTTTTTCCAAGTACATATACGCACTCCTTAATCCCTGGCACGTCTTCCACCATTCCAAATTGACCTTCGCTGGTCAATGCTTTTAACCCTTTCTACTCCTGCTGCTCTCTGCTTGCCTGTTGGTTTCTTTGCTAGCAAATCAGTGTTTTTGTTTTTAATGTGCAGCCCAACCAGTTTGTTAGCCATAATTGAATTTGTCTTCAGATTCGAATTGTGATTTGTGCAATTCTTAACTCGCTTCTGTTTTTTTTTCTACTTTTGCCTGCCTCCACTTCCTTTTATTTTACTATGCTGCTACTGCTGCAAGCGTCTTATTTTCGCCTCGTAGACACGTACAAACACATACATAAATTTCCTGTGTTTTTTATTTGCCTGTGCAGGTCGTCAGTGCTGTTGAGTTGCAGCTGCCTCTACTGACTCTGTTCCCTGCAGAAAAAAATTTTCAATTGATAAGAAGTAACCAACTTGTAGTTAGCTTTTTTTGAGGGATTTCTATAAAATATATAAGTTGTAGTTAGCTACAAAAAGCTGACTTAAAACTAGTTGAAAAGTAATTCATACGTAATCGGGAGATTTTTTTCTTTAAACGAGTTTTTTTTTTAAATATCGTTAATACAAATTTTACTTTGCATACACTTTCTTTCCGCACTTTACAAATTCTTTTTCGAATTGAAGACAAATAAAAAGAAGAAATTTTATATTATCATTTTCAAGTTATGTCTGACGAAGTTCGAATGTGGGACCATCTACGGCAGAATATGTAAACAAATATGATTAAATATGTAAAGTAGATAAATAAAAAAGTGAAAAACCAAAAAAATCGTTTTTTTTTTTGATATTTTATGTTCAAAGGTAGTTAGTTACAAGTTAGTTGACATCTAATGCAGAATGCCTAGAAATATGGTTAGCTTTCCTCAAAGAAAATATACAGATAATAGTGACCTTTTAGTTCCTTCTCATCAGTTAGATACATTTCCCGCAGGGTTTTGTATGCATTGTATGTATGTGTATGTAAGTGCATACATAAATATGTATGTGTATTTTGTGTGTGATCGACTTGGCCTTCCACGTCTTGCAAGCAGTTTTGTTTGGCTGTTGAACTACACATCGTTTTCTTGTTGAGTGAACAGGTTTACCTCATACTTTATTCTGGACATCGAGTTGTTCAGCAAAGCAGGAAAAAAGTCAAAATAAAAACTCTTTCTTCGGAGAGTCATTTTGCATTTGCAATTTGTGTGTATGTTTATGTACATATGTATATGATGATTGTTATCAATGCAAAAGCACTAAAAAGCCTTTCCTGAATTTCTCTGACAACAAATTTCAAGCCAATATTTAAAAAATTAACAGATACCTTTAATACAAAGCCGAAAGCATGTTGACGGCTGAGTGGATGACGCCACTCCCGCGCCCTATCTCAGCAAATTTTTCACGAACGCCGTGTTTCAGAATTTGGTTGAAGAACGCTCTATCTCAATGCAAATTCAATGCTTCGGCAACTGAGATGCGCCTTTTTGAACCATTTGCTGAGATAGGGCGTCTTCAATAAAATTCAGAAGTAGCGCGTTCTTGCGTTCTTTTCTAAAATTAATTATTTTTTCTGTAACGCTTATTTATTTAGGATGCACCAGCATTAAAAATAACATTTCTTAAATATTATTCATTAAACTTAAGTATTACTTATTAAAACCCACCCTTATCATTCTATAAATTTCAAAAAATCTAATTATGTGAAATTTTTTTCTTCCAGGTGAGCATTTAACCTTGATTCTAAAACATACGAGACAATTATTGGGTAAGAAACTTAATCTGATTTGTAAATAATGTATGTTTTTAAAATGCATTCCGGTTTCAGCAGTTAAATTCTCATACAGTTTTTCGGCGGTATTTTTTCATAATTTTGTAAGGCAATACTGCCGTGTCCTGTGTCAATTCCACTTTAGTTCATTAGATAAGTTTCAGATGAAGGCCAATTTAGCCATGGTTACATTCAATGGTTTCTATTTGTAGCTTCGGTAGCAGGGCGTGTATAGAAAGTTTCATACTTCCACCCGGAGACATAGTTGTCTATTGTGAGAGTACACTCCTTCAATCGAGGTTCTTAACAAAGAAAAAGGAAAGAATATTCAAGAAATACCTGGTGAAACTAAGTACTTTATATGCCAAATGAAATTGAGGAACACCAATTGATCCGCCTCGATGTCGCTGCCAGAAGCTGGTGAAGAAGCGTCGCTTCAGTTAATTGAATCGCCTCGACTGCGAACGCTGATATCGATACAGAAAGTGGTAAATTGATATCTCCTTATTGTCATTGCGGAAGCTTCTCCACAGAGCACTCGTTGGTATTCACTCGTCGTTAGAGCATTGCTGCAATAGCAAATTTCCTTGCGGTGATGCCGGTAAGAACTTTTAATGCTCGACTGAGAAGATAAAGGACTTTCCCGTGCTGCTTAGAATAAGACTAGCCCTTTGCAGCCACCTACATTCCTTTTCCAATGAAGTTTCTTCAAAATCAGCCCCCTAAATCGATATGACTATATCAAACTAACCTAACCTAACTTAACATGACCTAACCTGTTGATATTTAAGCTACATTATTATCGTTGAACTCTTAGCATTATATTTCCGACCACTTATAAATACAGTGCTGGCCACTTGAATAGCGCCCCCTTTTGATCCTCAGTTTTCGGTTTGATTATTTAATATTTTTTGACTTTGTAAAAACTTTATAATACATAGTTAAGAAATTTTCGTTAAAATTTCAAACGTAAAATAAATTTGTTTTTTGGATTGTTCGCCTGATTTTTGGCATGGAAAAATGGCGCAAGACCCTCGCCAAAAAAAAACAAATTCTCAAAAATCAAGGCGATTTTTTTAGAAACTTTAAACTTGCACCTTAATTAAACGGACTATAAAACGGTATTCCCAAAAATTTAAAACTTTTTTTTTTGAAATTTGAAATTTTTATGAAACTTTCTTTAGTTATTATAAGTTTTGTCTAAAGATTGAAAATCGGATTAACATGGTTGCTGTTATAGAATGTGCTAGATTTTTATACAAAATTATGGGGTTAGCGACTCCCAATCACTCCTACAACCATTTTAAATTTTGAACGAATTTTAGAAGATCCCTGATTTCGACGCATCTAAGGTTCTCCAAGTTGTTGAAGAATTGCCTATCGAGAGTGGAGAGTCTTCGTCTGGATAGAGCAGGGCACTGGCACAACAAGTGCAGAATCTTTTCCTCCTCCTCTTCATCTTGACACCTTCTACAGAAGTCATGTTAACGTAGGCCAAGTCAATAAGCATGCTGGCCAATTAGGCACTGTCCTATTATTACAGATACTAATAATCCAATATTGGCTTATTTAGACTCAGTAGTAGGCCAATGCGTTTGGCGCTGAGCACCAGCCATAACTGTTTGGCAGTTTAGCAGGTGATTTTTGTTCTGCCATCTCTCGGAGATAAGTAGCTTACAAGTTTGTAAGGGTATTCGTATTTCATCATTTATATCCTCAAAAGGAAGTTTCATGCCAAGTCGCGCCAGTTCGTCGCGTGACCCTGAATCCATATCACCTTTGGGCGAAATGACTCAGCCATCTGGTTAAGAGATGCGCGGCATTTCATGACTACCATGGAGGTTGTCGACTGCTTCGTGAGGGACTTTATTGCCGCCTGGCAGTCAGTGAAGATATAGATATCAACTTGGGTATCATATCACACTTTACCAGTTTCGTTGCCCTGTCGATTGCTATCAGTTCAGCCTGAAAAACGCTACAGTGGTCCGGGAGACGAAAGCTGAGGGAGATTCCCAGGTGATGGGAGTATACGTCTCCTACAACCCTCCCCTCGAGCTTTGAACCATCTGTGTATACATGGATGGACTCTCCACTACTTACAACGTCATGCTTCCACTCTTCCCTTGAGGGTAGGATGGTCGCGAACGATGTAGCGGGTGCATATTTTCTTTAAGCGTGCGGTAATATTATCGATGATACCTATTGCACCAGCTGCATGGTGCCCTGCTTATGGGAACCTTAGGTTTAAGCACTTTGGGTCACACTCCCGATGAGCTTTCGGGAATCGGTACCAGTCCTTTGAGGAGCTTCGTTGCGAGCATGGACAGTCTAAACATTGACTAAGTGTGCCTCCAGACGCGGCAACGGCCCTCTAACCTAACCTAACCTAATAATTCTTAAATAAACAAAAGGAAAACTGTCAATAATGAGGATCAAAAGGAAGCGCGAAGGCGAATTCATCTAAAGTGGTATCAATCTACAAATACAAAATATTACATGTGTTTTATTTTTGCTTTGCCATTATTAAATTTCAGGATTATTAAATTAGAGGAAGAAGAGGAAAAGAAAATACAAATACTCTCATGTTTCACTCAGTCATTAACGCAATACAAAGTTTTGACAATCACGCACAATTCACAGCTGATGAAACAACACTACCTTATATGAATTCGCCTTGTAGGGCGCTATTCATATGGCCGGCACTGTATAAAGATATACACTTCTAACTGCTGTCCTCTGTTGCGATGCTTTTAAGCTTTGTTATTTCTAGCTAAGCTATCAACAATTGCTAGGCTAATCAACCGGGGAGTTAACTGCTGCATTCCCAGTCGCTGCGCTAATTTGTTGTAGGCCTTCTGAGTTCCCTTGCTTCAACAACAGCCACTTCTTTGTCGCTACAGTGACTGCAGCAGTGTTGCGGCGTTGTGTCATGCATGGCAAGCCAAACAATCAGTGGCGGTAATAAAGCACAAACAAAGCTGGCGACGAATGTATCGGTGCGCGCTTATTAATGCTGCTCATTGCACTTTGTTCTCCATTCATTTACGAATTCAGCGAATCGACGATGATCCTCATTATTGGCGTTTTTTTTTGTGTGTTGTTTTTCGCCTTTTTAAAATTTAAAACTATCCGCCGCACTACTCTTAAATTGCATCATGAAATCTTGCAACACGGTGCGGCACATTCACTGGTATTGTTGTCACGTACTCGAATAATATTTTTTTTCTATTTACTACGTTTTTTTCAATACCGTAACTACAAGTACTTACATAGATTGTTATAAAAATAAAGTGGAGAAGCAGCTATTTGTATTGTTGCAAGTTGTTTAAAATTTTTTCTATGTAGTTTATACACTGCTGTTGCTGCAGTATTGTCGTTCGATTGGTTGCCGTTCGTCTTCTGCTTGTGAGTGTGTTTGTGTGTGTGCGGTGGCATCTTGTAAGAAAATTACGCCAATCTTCAAATCGCATCAATGTTGCACACTCAAAACAACAACAACAGTGGTGGGACATTGTATCGTTGAATAACAAAAACAGCTACAAAATAGCACTCAAGCGGCTGTATTGCTTGTTTTGCTGTTGTCGAAGGTATTACAAAGCAGCTGTTGCCATGAGAACAGGACGAAAAGGATGATAATGTCGGCAGGTCTTGTGCGACTGCTAAATAAAATGTTGCAGTCCAAATTCTATTCTACGTTTTGCATTATTTGTTTTGGTTAGGGTTGGTTTTCGTTTTATTTGTTTGTGTTTTTTTTTGTTTATTTTTACTACGCTCTTCTTTTCATTTTTTATCTAGAAAAATTTACAAAAAAATATTTTAAAATATTTTTATCACTGCTACTTATTGTTGCAACGCTAATTTTTGGCTGCTTTGCCACATTTGGACTGCCTCTTCAGTTTTAACAGCAATGCTTGTTATATTTTTTAACCGACTTCCAAAAAAGGAGGAGGTTATCAGTTCGTCGGAATATTTTTTTTTTTTTTTTTTTTATGTATGTTACCGCATAACTTTGCACCACGTCAACCGATTTTCAATAATTCTGCAACGGAAAGGTAGTGTCTCAGAGGTGGTCCCATACTAATTTGGTTTAGATCCGATCATTGGATCATGAAATATATAGATATATATATATTTTTTTTAAGTCGGTTTTTTTTTTGCTAAAAATTACTTGTTCATTATAATTTTTACTGCATTTTTCATTTTTGTCATTTTCGTCATGCATTGTCGTTGTGAAGTGCTGCGCTGGCGCAAAAAAAATAAAACCGAAGTAAAAACCAAAGGCAGAAAATACAAAACACAATATCATTTCAATAACACTGTCATCAGCAGCAGCCGCAACTGCCGCAGTCATTCAACCATCCAGGCAGTCCCATCCCGCCCACCGCCGGCAAAACCAGCCAGTCAGTCAACCGGGCGCCACAGCTCACAGCAAAACGACAGTGGCAACGGCAACAATCCGCTGCTCGGTCTAAAGGATTACACTCTCAGCGCATAGATAGTGGTTGGTAACCCACTTTGCGAAATGTTCATGTTGTCACATAAAATGTGGCAGCTCAGTCAAGTCAAATTCCGCACACACACACACACACAACACACGTACACGCCCATATTATCACATAGTAGCGTAAAAGCAGAAAGTAGCGTGCTGCTAGTTGATATCCCTCCAGTGCGTTTGCCTCCCTCTTGCACTACCGGTGGCCCTGTTATGCTGTGGCCTACTGCTCGTCCGCTTGCTGCCATGGCATGCCACAATTTTTATGACACATCTCTGTTGTTGGCTGTTACTGCGGGTTTCGCGCATACCTCTCTTCTTCGCTCATATTTTTATTTTTTTTTGTCATTGTGGCTTGCATACATTCATATCCTCGTGATCCTTTGCATCAGCTTGCCACATTTTATTTGTGGCAAAGTGTCGCTTAGTTTTGTAAACTTTCATTCAGTCGACGCCTGCCGCCACCACTGTGCGGTTGGACTAAATTTTTTTGTGCGCACTGCATTTTCATGCCCCGAAAATCTGTCGCTGACATTTCGGTCACGTTTTTCCATTATTACCATTTTTTTATTTGCTGCGCATACTATTGTTATTGCGCAACTAGTGTTGTTGTTGTTGTTGTTGGTTTTTCTGTTGCAGTCGCCAGCCCTGATGTTGCCTGATTTTTTGCGAACTGTTGGCATTGTTGTCACATCATTGCAGCAAATTCCGAGCCCGTCATTTTGCCATCGCCGCAGTCTCGGCTTTGTTTTTTTTTTTAATTTTAACGATAAAATTCGACATTTATCTATTAAATATTTGACTCTCCAATAATGTTTTTTGCAAAATTACAACAACACCAAAACGCTGCAAAATAAATAAGCTCAACCTGTCACGTTGCTCGAATTGTACGATAGTAGCNAAAATTACAACAACACCAAAACGCTGCAAAATAAATAAGCTCAACCTGTCACGTTGCTCGAATTGTACGATAGTAGCTGGATTTGGCTCGCGAACCTGCAATTGACGGCTTATAAGCGCAACACACGGCGCCACACGCTGGCTGTAATGGATAACTGTAATGAAATGACAATTGATGTGTTGTACAACAAATTGTTAAATTCTCACGTGTGCATTTTTGTAATGTGACACACTTTTTGCGACATTTCGGTGTTTTTACTTTGCGTTGCATGGATGGACCATCATGTCGGGCAGTTCATAGAAGGCACGGCTTAACTGAATGATAGGAATTTGAATACTTCGATGAGCTGAAAACTCATTTGGAATACATCGCAAGCTGGTGACATTTTTAGCGTAACAGAATTATTTATGATGAGCTGGGCGAACTGGAATTTTATTTAATTAGTAAATAAATTGGGCAAAACTGGATAAGTGACTTTCCTGTGTAGAAGATCTTTTGCATTCTTACGATAAGTACATAGCTGTGACAGCTCAACTTCAAGCTTCCGATGTCTCTTTATCCTTCATATACACAGACGGTATTACGTCTTCTTTGTCAGAAGAATATGCCTCTGAGAGCGCAGACGATTATGATCGGCTTAGTTGCCAACGAGTAACCAGATGTTGGTTCTATTTAAAAAATGTTGCAATATCTTTTATATTCGTACTCTTGTTGAGAACGGACAGCTAAATAACCAAAGAAACCAACTGAGTTCGCAAAATGGTTTCGGTGTCATAAGGATAGGCGATGAGCTTCACTTCGCCTGCTGGGCAGGTTGTTAATTTCCCTCGATCCCGTGGTAACCTGGTATCCAGCTCAGCGTTACGGTGTTTCTCGCTGCTATGACAAAACACTCCTTAAAAAGCTGGGAAATCATGCTATTGGATAGGGCCGTGATGGTTATTTGGCTGAAGGGGTAGATAACTGGACCGTCTGCCCATTTTAATAGAAACTCGAATGCCTGTTCCATAAACACCTGCACCTACTTTTCCTCTTTAATCCGTCTGTGTACCAATGTTCACCAGTATAGCCACTGGATTTTTTTATAATAATAGTGGCCAGATTCGATTTTAAAAGTGGCAAAAAATGGCTAAAAATTTGACTTTTGGTTAAAAACTCTCATTGCAAATGAAAATATTTTACATTTATATTTGCTGATACTGCAAAAAATACAAAAGAATTTCCAAGTAATTTAAATATTTTTTTTCTTCATAATTATATACATTAACTAAAAAACTACTGTTACTTATACCTGTTTTTGTATTAATTGCGTTGAATCTGTAAGATCCAAAAGCAGTTAAATTTTGAATAATATTTACCATGCAAAAACTTACACACTTTAACCTTTAAAATCGTTTTAAGAAGTGGCTATGGGCGCAAATAAATTTTAGTGACAGAAAAGAAGACGGTGGCTAAATCTGTTAATTACTTACGTCTCATAAGGAGGAAAATTTCAATTCAAATGGTTTCTATTTATTAGTATTAGCTTCCGGAGATTATAACAATAATTATGAAGCAATCAGGGACCAGAATAAGAATATTGTCTTAAAGTGTATAACTGTCTTATGCACTGATGTGTAATGAGGTGGTCTTTAAAAATATAAATATCACCCCTTTATTTTGTCTTAACTTTGTAAAATTTTTGCGATTTATAAAAA
The DNA here is from genome assembly GCF_001687245.7 of Rhagoletis zephyria. Lineage (NCBI taxonomy): Eukaryota > Metazoa > Arthropoda > Insecta > Diptera > Tephritidae > Rhagoletis > Rhagoletis zephyria. The sequence goes on along the minus strand of NW_016159420.1, from coordinate 45,220 downwards.
TTAAAATTTTTTTAAACCATGGTAACGGAACTTAGATTTTTTTTAATTTTAAAATTTTCATGGATGCTTTAATTTTGTATCCAATAAAAAATGTAGATGTTGATATTTTTAAGGCCTACCCTAATGTGCACTTGATTAAAGAAGTTTACAAATTTAGAGTTGCGTACCAGTAACGAAATAATCTGAAGTGATTCGATGAGCCACTTACTTTTCCAACTCAAGAGGTCTCCTCATTGCACTTCAATTATCTCATTACTTCAAATATTTCCGTGTAGTGTTTTGCAGCATTAGAGGATGCATGCGTACATACTTCTTTTTACTTCATGGCTCCAACTAGTTATTTATCAGTCTTTGAGTCCTTCCTCTCTGCCTACTGGCGCGCACATTGCACATGCATACATACCTATGTATGTACACATATTACGGATATTTCACATCCCATCACGTTCATGTTGAGCGTTGATTTTTTTTTAAGGCTGCAAAGATTTTCCCCCTCGCAGTCAAAGCCAAAACTAATGGATATACTCAGTCGTGATTTGTGTGCTGGTATTAAGGGTTATTGGTTTGTAAGCGTGCATGTATGTTTGTGTGTGTGTGTGTGTTTTTTTTAGTGAAAATAAGAACTCACCTGCACGCATGCAACGTGTTAATGCCCTTAACCCTTTGGGCGAAACAAAAGCGTGTACGTGCAAAACGTTTCAGCGTGTACTCATACGAACGCGTAACCGTGTGCATACATACATACGTACATTGTATTACAACACTCCTGCATTTTTTAATCTTTTTGCTTACATTTGAATGTTTTTGCTTTTATGTTTTCTGTTTATTTTCTGCTCATTTCCTTTTCTTCCCCTAACTAAATATATATGTGCTTACTTTAACTATAGAACACTTTGTTGCTTTGCTCCCACTTTTCGTATCATGACACACGCTTTACTAGTGAGCTGCACGTGCTGGGGCCAAATATGGCTATACCATAAAGTGCTATCTACATTGCCACAGGCACACACGCAAACACTTAAATAAACATAAATGTAAAAGTACTTACTTGAGCGTGTACACAATTGTATATCCTTGTTTATGTAAGCACATAAATGTATTGTGTAACTGGTAGTATTACTTATTTGAAAAGATATAAATGCGTGATGATAAACATAGAGTTGTAACTAAAATAGGCGTAAGTATATTGCTTATGCCCATAAAGCATACGTTTATTACATTTCATATTTCTTTTTTTTTTTCTGCATACTTTTATGGTCTCATAAGAGCCAAGTCCTCTTATGTGCTTCACTTAGAAAAACACATTTCCGCATAGCTTTAATGCGACTTTCGCAAAGTTCCTCACTCAAAGTTATTTTTATGAACTTTTCCGTTTCTGCTTTGATTGGATGAAATGAGAAATCGAATATTTTATGCAAAGCAATCAAAGCACTGCAGGGATTATATGCAGCGAATATAGTAAATTGAAGAACATTACTATTTTTATAGATTTTAAACTATTTTTTATTGGTTATTCTTCAATATGTTGTTGTTAGTACGGTTGGGGTGTGGTTTTCGCAGTGAAGTGCGTTCTGCCAATATCTTCGACCTGTTTCATATCGCCCTATTATACTAGTAGATCGTACTAAAATTTTAAAAAGAAAACTCTTATCATTTGTTTACGTATTTACCCATGTTTATTGCACACTCGCTTACTTCTTCACCCCCGCCGAGCGATTATTTGCGCAACTTTATGCGCGCGTCGATTGTGGTTGCACATATCTTGTCTTGTGTAGGCGTGTTTGCATAAAGCCTGCAAAAGTGATGAGGGGTAGTACAACAAGAACACTAACAGCGCCCCGTGTTTGTGTGTTGCCGCTTGCTGCGCCATGCGTGGATGTGCGCGGATTTCCTCCACCTTGAGCATTTACTGAAAAGCCTTTTTCAAATCGACAGCATTTACATTGGTAAGTAAAGCTGTAGCGTTATTTGTTGCAAGTTCGTTTCCCGTCACTTGTTCGCATATGTGTATATGTAACATAAGGCTGTGCGCCTAAATGCACTCCACACCACATGGGCTAAGCAAGCAAATATAACATTCGTTGCAAAGAGTCGTATATGTATGTTTACTTAAATGCATATGTACGTACATACACATACAAATACATGTATTCACACGCTCAGAACAGTGCGATGCGCGCGAGGCGTTGCGTTGACACATACATAAATCGCACAGTTGAGTGCGGCCCACGCTTATATCTTTGCAAAGGTAAAATTCGCGTATTCCTGTTTCTGTCTGCATCTGCGGATGTGTGTGAAAATGCAAATCGCTGCGCGCTTTCACATCCACAGCATACATATTCCTCTCTCACTTGCATGTACATTAGGCCGTAACACCTTATAAGTAAACAAAAGAAAAGTTCGCTGTACACCCCTGAATTTAAAGTATTTTAAATGTCGAGAATCGTCTTTTTACAATTTTCGGTGACATCTGTGCACATTCGGCAGGGAATTTGTTTTTAAATAGTTCTACTAAAATAATCCAAATACTTGCATAGCAAAAGTTTAGTGGTTTTTGATGAGCTTTAATTTACTGACATTAGGGTGGTACGTTAAAGTGGAAACGAGATCAGGTGTATAAGTGCTACAAATATACAATGAACTTTGGAACAAAAAAAAAACGGCTCCCTCCTCGAGGCGAGAACATCGATTAGCATGCTTTAAGATCTGACTCTAAATGCTGAAGAAATAACGAAAAACGTAGAAATTGCCATCTAAAAATATCTTAGACCCCGGGGGATTCGGCGAACTTTTTTCATCGGTACGGTCTAATGTACAAACATATGTATATACATATGTATGTAAATTTGCTTGTGCATTCGAAATATTTATCTATACATACATATAAACTCGAATGATATCCCCCGTTCAAACGCTTAGTCAGTTCAATTTGAATGTCAGCAGCCTTCGTTGGTGATGGTAAAAGGATTTTCTGCGTCACATTTGTGTTTCACCTGTGACTGTGTATACAGTGTGTACAGATGTATGTACGCCTGTATGCGTTGACTTTTATCATGAGTGCTTGGCACCAATTCTCTTCACTTGGTACTATCGACTGGGGAGTATTTAAATGTAAATTCCCGGTAAACAGTTGAACAGTTGCAGCACCAGGGGACACCTTCTCCTACTTGTGATTACAAATGTAGAGGTACATACGCTTATGCATAGTGTGTACATATATTTATATACGATACACCTTTCAGTTTTGCCTTGAGCTGCGGTGGCAACATCAATTTGGGAAATTCCGCTGAAATGCGTTGTTTAGCGCTGAACTGATGATATTAGAGTTAGATTTTACTGTCATTTCAATTTTCGTTAGATATTGTGTGTTTCTATATGAAAACCAAAAAGAAGTTATAGTACATAAATATGTAGGTACTTAACTATTACGAGTTTTTACAGGCTTTTATTTACTTTCACCTGTATGTAATCAAATCTTGCAAGATCTTTTTAACCATATATATATATATATATATATATACAGGTATATATGTATATATGTAGCTCCACAAAAAATTTAGCCGGTAGGTGGCGCGAGTGTATAAATATTTTGAAAACCTGCATCAATTGTTAATTTTAGTTTATATTTAGAATATTTATTACCTATACGGAAAGAAATAGCTCCACAAAATGTTTGCTGATAGTTGGCGCAGGTATTGATATATTTGGAAATCCCGTATTTATGGTCCGATTTGGTTTATATTGAGAATATCTATTACTTAAATGTAAAGAAATAGCCCGAAAAAATTTTAACAGTTTTGTAAAGGTAAGAGGTTCTGCTTAATTTTTTTTTTATTACTCGTTTTTTATTTTTTTTTTCGCAAAACAAGTGAAAAAATGAAAAACCTATATTTTGCAGGATCGTTCGTTTAGAAATATGCCTCGTTTTAGACACAACTGGCGCACGCTCGTGAAAATATGTGGATATTTCTGAACTAGAATCTTTAGCGTGAAGAATGACAGTTAGATATGTACGTAATGGGAAAAGCTTGAGGGAATTAAATTTGTCTTTATTCTTAATTCCCTTGCTAAGCCTTAATTTGTGTAAAAGTAAAATATTTTCTGAAATATAGTTCTTTTATATTTAGTATATTTAAGTTTTCTCTGGATCTTCCTAAAAATAAAAACTAAACCTTTTCTTTTTTTTAGTTGCATTAAAGTATTTTTCCTTCCAACATTTAAAAAACAACATAAAAAAGTCAAACGGAATAATTTTCTAGTACTTCCACATTTACTGCTTTTCTTTGAGTTTTCGCTTTCTTTTCGCCTTCCATTTTCATTTAGGATTCCTCTTTTGTTCATCCTCTCATCCTCTTATTATCTGCATACCTTTATTGCTTCCCTGCGTTCATTGCCTGCTTGCACACTGCATACTTCCGCTTCCGCTACGACTGTGCCATGTCCTTCCCAACCAACATTTCTTCCGTTACTTTCAGCCGCAATGTGGTTTGTTTGCCAAAATTGTCGCCAACTACATACATATATGTATACTGGAACTTGAGCTTCGGACCATTGCGCGATGAGCATGTGCACTTTCGTATAAGCATGCATATATGTATGTACATATATATTGCTGCTTGTTGTTACTGCTGTTGTTGTAATTGTTTTTGTGTGGTGTATTGTTATGCAACGCACGCAAATGGGGTGCAAACTACCGTTGCAAATTGTTGCACGAAACACAAATTGGCAGGATACACACATGGAACGCGTATGTATCGCCATGTGAATGAACATTAGGGTGCTCCAAAAATACATGCGGGAAAAAATTAAAAATCTTAAGATTTTTTTTTTAATTAAAAAAAAAATAATTCCCATATTTTTTTGTTTAAAAAATTAGGTATTTAGAACTGCCATGTTTTCCATGTATTTTATATTGGGGAAAGCTGTTTTTCGTAGGATTCTTGAATTCGATCTTTTTCGTTAGGAAAACTCTGTTTCTCTTTAGGACACTTCCAACAACAATACCCAATTATTTTTCTGAACATTTTTGTATACTAATTATTTTTGGTAGGTCCCCAAAGAACCCCAAAATAACTTAAGGGGGCACCCATAAAAAATCGTATAAAAAAAAACGGTAAAACAAAAAATTGGATATTATTATTAGTAGTCTCCTGAAGATAAACAAAATTTTCTGATCGAAAAATATCGATTTTAAAGAATTCTGTACCATTTTTACGATAATGTGTTTTCCCCATGTAAAATACATGGAAGACTTCATGGGTTTTGAGGCAGTTCTAAATATCCAGGCTTATCGGCAACTCCATGTGAATATATCGTTCCCCTAGTTTAACAGACAAAACAAAAACAAATTGGGAAACATGGTTTTTGTTTTGCTTTATAATTTTTGGAAATATTTGTTCACGTGGAATTCGTGATAAGGCAAATCATTTTTTTATACAAAAAATACGGGTATTTTTTATTCCATTTACAAAAATCCTAAGCGGTGAGAGCTTAACATATACATTTTTTTTTACCACCCTAATGGATATACATATGTAAATACCCAGGTATTCATATGCAAAATTTAAGATTTAAAATTTTTCTTAGACCACCCTAATGTACATGCCAATGTAAATACAAAGGTACTCATATGCTGTCTCCTGTGGTAGTATGCTTACTGCAGAAGTTTATAACAAGCTTTAAGCCTCAATGCATAACAATGAAATCCTCTTTGTCGCTGGTGCACTTGCCCATGACAACCGCAGTGGCAACGACGAAGTGTCGAGAAATGCAAGGCCGACTATCTCGCCTAGCCGCTTGTTGGCGCTCCATTGTTGCCACTTTTGCTTTACCTCTTTTGTGATTTTCGGCCATTACAACACTCCGTTGGTTATTAGGGAAGTTTGAGAAGATATTTACATACTATATACATATATATTTGAATCTGCTCTGAACGAGCGGGTGCGTCGCGCGTACATACGACAATAATTATGCATACAATATTTTTAGTCGGATGCCATTGTTTGAAGATTTAAGTGTTTGGCGTTGAAAATATGTACGCCGCTAATCGAATTTATATTTAGAGCTGCAAAAAATACTAAAAATGATAATTTAAGAACCGAACCATTAGCGAATTTTCCTCTATTCTTACGCCCTGCATATATACTACATATGTATGTACAAATGTATGTACTGAGCCATTATGTAGCCACTTCTGTTGTTGTTGGCTGCACTAAAGTGACGAAACACTCTGCCACTTGCAACTCGAGTGAGCTATTAAAGTCAAAGCGTTGAATGCTGTATGCATTTACACGCAATTACAATATTCCAGACTTGTCATTTTGCATAACATATAATATACGCATATATATATATGTACAAAAATACCTTAATACGAATATACAATACGTACTCAATATTTCGTGATTCTCTGTAGGAAAAGTAGCGGACCAAAAACTAATTTCGAATGAGGCCAAATAAATTAAGGTTGAGACATCATAGATTTCCCATTGATTGTCAAAAGGATAATTGATTCCCACCTTATTAGGATGGGTTGAGGTGATTGCTCCAGTCAAGGACATAATTGGACTCTATACTTCAGTCCTTTGTGGCACCGCTAACTGCTAAGTTAAAGCGAAAAAGTTTGCGTGACTAGAACTAACATTTCGCAAGCTGCATATTGCTGTTCTAGAGAGCGCATAGGGCTGATTAGATCTCAAGTGAGTTTGGGCTGTAGGCTCCACAAAGCTGGCCAGCTTAAGAGAAAGTGTGGAGTCGATTCCACCTCACCGTCCTTTTAACAACTGAGGCAGTGGGGATCCGGTTTTATATTTAGGTTTACCGCATGTATAGAGATATGTGTGTTCGCCCGAGAAGGTTTTCTGATCGCCTCCGTTTCACCCTTGTGCAGAAAGATATTGCAGGGGCCCTGCCCTAGCTATTGACCGTTCACTAAGCTGACAGGAGTTCACAAAGCTGACAGGAATTGACTTCATATAGTGAGATTGGTTCGAGGATGGCTTTCATGGCCAACTCATAAACAACGCAATTTTCAGTAGGGTAACTATGGATTGGTAACTTTTATAAATCTTACTAGGCCAAAATCGGGCGGAAGTGAAAGAGAGGAAAGGTATTCTCCTAATAGTAGCTTTGAGCGCACCGTAAACTGACCCAAAGCCCTGGTTGCCGTTTGGCTATCAGTGTAGACGTTTACCTTTCTCGCCTACTACATGCAGTTGAGTAGACAATGGATGGCTTCTTTAATTGCAGCTACCTCCTCCTGGAAAACATTACAGTCAAAGCCTAAAGTTGAAACTGATGGAGTGACAAGCTCACCCCCATTTGTGTAGAAGTTCACTGCCGATTTCTATTAATAATTTAAAAATAATATCGACAAAACATCGAAGATTTTGTCATTAAAAACATTGACAATTAAGCGATAACCTTATCGATTACCATAATTTTGATTTATTAGTGTAATTCATACACCAGTTACTTGAAGATTTCAACAGAATTCACTCGCAAGGCAATCAAAACGAGAGACAACAAAGCAAATGGGCGGTATATTCAATCGTGTTCCCACGTGGCATATTCAAAAATAGTACTCGTACATATGAACACCCGACAATTTCAATCATGTTTGTAAATGCACTTTTATCTGTATCTGCGCCCACGTACAAACATGCTCGTGCATACGTAGGTAAGTGGAATTATTGCTAGGTGTATGGCTACATTCGGGTGGTTCTTAAATGTATAAAGAAAATTTTTACATCATATTTCCTAAGCCTCAACCCCTACGATCGATCTTGGGTATCAGATGAAAAAAAAAATTTATTTTAATTTTTTTAGTCTGTTTAGAGGAATCTGAACTTTGTCCCCTGTTTGATACGCCTTAACCGCCTTAACCGCCTCCAACCGGGAACCGGAATTTATATGTTATATCTGTGATATTTGATTTTGAGGACCACCCTAGGCTACATACATACATTTTAATGTGCTTACGCAAATGTTCGCCCGTGTGGGTCCTTCAGGTTTTATCGCCTTGTCATGGCGTAAATGTCCACTTCAGCATTTTTACCATTCGCGTACAACATTTGCACTGCCTTTTTGTTTCGATTTTATGTGCGGCTGAAATGTGCTAAAATGCCAAGTCGTCGCTTTTGTCACGCTCGCGGCGAATGAGTGAGTGAAAAAGATAACAACAAAGAAGAACAGGGCCTTATACCTTTCATGAACAGCAGAAAATTTAACTTCAACCTATCACTGCATTTTTAAGCAGTTGTTTGGAAGCTAAAATTTGTATTAAATTCATTTTCACTGTGAACTTTTTGTTTATGATAAACAAATAGGGGATTTTTTTTGTTTGTGTTACGGTCTAACATACATATAAGTAAGGTAAAAAAAATGTTGCGAGTGTGATAAGAAATAGGAGGATATTTCAAGTTGCATTTACCGCATTTTTTTATTAAAAACTTTTTTTGTTTTTGGTTATTGGATTGGAGGCCCAGCAAATATAACAAAACTCCAGAGTTCATGAACTCTTAATTGTGTCCGGTCGGAAATCACACAATAAAAATTAATAAAACTAAAACAAGAGTTTTATGTATTTGTTGGGCCTCGAACATAATAAATAACAAATTATCATCAAACATTTTTTTTTTCTTTAGTATTTGTGATAATGTTTTTTTATTTTATTATAAAATGGAAACATAAAAGCTAGGCGTAAAAATCCTTTAGGAATCGGATTTCAAAAGCCCTGTGGAAAAATTTTGTTTGCCAGTGTAATATGTGAAAATAATTAGAAATTTCATGTTCCTAGCGGCATAAATGGAGGTATTCTAAGGCAATATCTTATATTGTGTTCATAAAAGGTATAAAAAATGGGAGGTATTGGGTATGCGATAAGTTGAAAGTCATGAAGAAATAATTAAATATATATATATATATATGTATAGAATTGTGTATTAGATTGATATAGCTATATCTACATATAACTATTTTATGTTTTTTTTTTTACTGAGAAATTTGTAACATTCCATTAAAAGGTATACAATACTGTACAGTCAATAATCTCAGTTGTGCGATATTACGTCGTAAACGCTATTAAAGTTTGTCACTTTTCCGAAAAGCAGTTATACTTAAGCCACCAACGCGTTTGCGGCGCCATAATCATTTCACAGCTTAGTCAGCATAAGCCCCACTCTCCGACTTCGCCCACTAACATATTTCTCTACTTCTATGTATGCCTACATTTAAATATAAGTATGTATTGTACTTCCGCATCCGCACCTTCAGCCCACCACAAATGTGTGTGTGTGTGTGTGTGTGCGTGTTGTGTGCGCGCTAAAATTTATTAAGCAACCATTTGACGCATTTAAATTTGCATACAAAGCAAAATCCGCAACGTAATGTGCCACTTTAACCGCGTCTGTGTGTTCGCCTTCTCTTCGCTTCCTGGCCCGAAGTGGACCCAAGAGCGCAAACCAACCGCGATTCATATAACAATTGCCAATGTTGAAACAACGAAGCGCTGAGCTGTCATTACTTGGCTTCAGCTTTTGGAGTTGGGGTGACAGGATTTTCATGTCATTGTCAACACTTTGGCACGGCACATTAACGCCATAAAATTATCCTTTATATGCGAGGGGATTTATGGTGCGCTGGCGAATGGCATTTGCTGACTGCAGAGCCGGAGCGCGGAAAGTGTTGAAGGAGTTATAAATTTTCATATACATACATATGAAACTTTTTCGCTGTTGCAAAACTTGCTGTTGCAATCGATTAGTTGCGCACTATCACAACATAAAATGCTGCAAAGTTCAACCAAGTCCCAAAATTGGTTCAAAACCTTCCAAGCTGAAATAAGGGACGGCGTTGAGACTCAGCAATAACGAAGAATTATGCGTTATATGCGCCGAGTAAATACACCCACACAGTAGTTTCGTGTACGCGTATGTATATGTGGATGCTACGTGCATATGCTCATGTAAATGTGAAAATTACATTTAACCGTGGAAACACAATGCCGGCGAACGTCGAACTCACCACAGCGAAATTACCGCTGTCAAAATTAGAACACCCGCCGGCATATGAAATTGAGCACAGCCAAAGCGAAATGCGAAGTTTGCTCGGCGGCGATTCGTGGCGATAGATTTATTTCTATCGCTCTGCTGGGCGATGGCGGCAGTACATGCCAAATGTGGCCGTATGTTTTTTTATTTTCAAAGATTTAGAAGAAAACAGCATATAACACGAATTATTTTTGATGGTTGAAAATACAGTGATCGATTCGTTAAATCTGGCTTAAAATAAAATAATTTATAATAATTCCCCCTTGCCTTATATTTATATTTGTTATCATTTCATCCTTTCTAAATATGGTTTCGTTTTTCAAAATATGGTCACCTAACTTATTAGTGCGACGAAGTGGTATCAGCTGTTTTCGCTACCGCTGTAATTCTGTTAAAGTTGGCGAAATAGCAGAGCGAACGGTGAACGACGGCATCGCCCAAATCGGCGTTCTTCGCCGTTCGCCGGGTATTATGTTTCAAGCATAATGCTTTGGCAGGCAGCGGTGCTGGGCAACTACTTTTTCTTATCGCTGTAAAGAACTTTGACGCTCACTTTACGCAGCGCATTAATGCAGATACATACATACATACATACATACATATTAGATATGCACTCGAACGGGTAGCGCAGTCACTAGCTTACCACCGGCGCCGCTGCTCTGCTTCTGCTAAGTACTTTCTGCTTCTTCAAATCTTCAATGCAGGCGTTGACGAAGTTAAGCTGCCGACCATTTGGCACTTATGGACCTTATGCCACTATGCCACGGCGTATACGCAACAGCTGGCTGTCGACTGCCACCCACCGCATCAACCAGCTGCCAATGTGAACTGACTTGCAAAAAGTTTTCAATTACCACTCCATACGAGGGTCACTAAATAACTCTTTAGACTACCTACGATTTTTTTTTGTTGGTAAAAATGGATCCGTAATAGGGCCGATTTTTCCAGCATTGAAGTACAGTGATACCTTAAAAACATAGTTTTTGAACGGGTGAACAGCTTCTTATGGCGATGAAAATTGTCGTACGCGAGGTTTATCCTTTTTGCAGCGATTGTCCGCCNACCCACCGCATCAACCAGCTGCCAATGTGAACTGACTTGCAAAAAGTTTTGCAATTACCACTCCATACGAGGGTCACTAAATAAGTCTTTAGACTAGCTTCGATTTTTTTTTTTGGGTAAAAATGGATCCGTAATAGGGCCGATTTTTCCAGCATTGAAGTACAGTGATACCTTAAAAACATAGCTTTTGAACGGGTGAACAGCTTCTTATGGCGATGAAAATTGTTGTACGCGAGGTTTATCCTTTTTGCAGCGATTGTCTGCACCAATCGAATATGTTTTTCAGCGTGAATGCCTATATGTCGCATGACGATCTTCCATTATTGTCCTGCGAATCTACAGACTTGCTAAGTGACCCTCGTATTGTCAACAATTCATTGGTTCATGCTTCTTGGTTGGTCGGCTTTGAAAACTTTTTGCCATTTCTATGCGCTTATACACTTTACTTTCAGGACTTCTGTTGGTTCTATTTGACTTTGCGAGTACTTTGGCTTTGCGAGTACGCACGCACGCATGCACTAATGTTTAGAAAGCTTAATGGTGTGCTGGCTGTCATATTTCATGCAAAGGACTCGAATGAAAGAATAAAAAGCGAAAAAAATATTTAACTACTTAAATCGGAGAAAGGAAGTAGACAACTTCTGGCTGTGTTAAAAAGTTCGTAGGGTGGATAAAGGGTTGTGAAAAAATGTCAACATATGCGGGACTTAATCAATGTAGCAACACGTTAAGCCAGCCACACAATTTGTTAAGTCTGTCACAGTTTGCAGTGTGTTTGTTATTTTTTATGCTTTATTTTTGTTTGTGTTATTCTTGGATTTTTTGTTTCTTTGCGTTTCTGCATTCATAGTTAAGACGCACATGAATGTAAATGTGTGTGGCGTAAAAAGCTCCACGCCACTTATTTATTCTCTTAGGGGTTTCAAATAAAGTCGACTTGTAAAGCTCTTTCATTTGATCAACTTGAAATACCTAAATCGGACTTTTACAATTTCTAAAAAAAAATCTAAAAAAATACGTACATTGCAAGCATAATTACCTCAGCCATGACAGCTTTCGGAATTTACGGGTCTATGGCTGAACTCATCATCAGCTATCTAGTTCTCTCGTCGCTGCTATGGGTTCTCACGTAACTGCATATCCAGAGGATGTCACAGTAGTGGTTCAGTATAAATTCCTCAGACTTTAGACAGTATAAAAGAGACTTCTCGATTTGGGAATTACCTGGTGAAAAAAGTGAATTTGAAAGGTAAAACTAGCTAAGACCCAGTGCACTCTACAAGGCCATACTAGAGAGTACCAGCATAGTTTTCAAAAACAAGATCAAGTGCTTGGGAGTATTTATCGATAGCAAAATGATCTGAAAAGACCACACAGCGGAACGTGACTGCGATTTTCACTACCAAAAAAAGAATAGAACAGTAAGCCTTAGACCGGGTTAGTCCTTATACGATAGAAAAAACTTTGCAATTACCCCCTTCTCCCCCTCATAAAAAGCTAGAATCGAATTTTCTTCATAACTCTCTTATTTGTTACTCAATTCCAAAATGTGATACATTGCTGCGAACATAATTTTGAGTGCTATATATCTTTCTCAGATCTTTTTGTACTAGAATGCCTCCTTACCTACTATGTTCAAATAATTAAATTTTACCCCATCAAATACAACTATACTTTTTATAAAATTAAATATTTTAGTAAGGCATGCATTTTTTCATTGGAAGTGTAAACCTTGAATTTTTTTTCAACCGAAGTAAATATTGATGTTGATAGATAACTCATACGCCGTGGCAAACGAAGAATTTTTGGGATGCAGGCAAGTAATCAAGCAGAGATCGATCCTGGTGTGGACTTTAGTTACTTTATTTAACTGCATTATAACCAAACTGTCATTTAAAAACTCAAGGACTGTTTTCTTAGGTTGAAAGAAAAATTTAAAATCACTTAATAATTCAATTTAATGCTTCCAAGGAAATAAGTAAAATGTTTAATTGAATGAAGAGTAAAGTTGTATTTAATGAGGTAGAAATTTAATTATTTGTACTTAGTCAGTTAAGGAGGTATTCTAAGGTAAAAGGATCTGAGAGAAATATATAGTACTCAAAATTATCCTTTTAAACACGTATCGCACTTTGAAATCGAGCAGAAAATAATAGAGTTATGAAGAAGACTCGATTTTGTCTGGTTTTGGGACTCGCCAAGAGACTAGGGGAATAGTCTTCGAAAACCACCTTTGGAAGGCCCTGAAGAGATATCATAGATGGAAAGAAAAGCTTTGGCAAAGTATTAAATAAATATTATACAAAAATGTACATATGAGTGCATGCACCGCAAAATTTCAAATGCTAATAAATTCCAACTCTCACAATAAAATGGTTATAAATTATTTCGCTACCCCTCCGGGGTACCTACACACTGAGAACTTTGCAAAAATTATTGTTTAACTTTGATGAGCAGGCATGCCGAATTGGCAAGTAAATTTAATATGTGTGTATGTATGTGTCGGTTGGTTGTACATATGTGTATTTGCTTATAAACATTTTATTCCAAATGATAATCTTACATCTAATCAACTCCACTGCCGGTTCTGGCAGCCGCCATTCCGTTTCCTTATTTTCTCTCATCATTTTAGCAACAAGCTCTATTTAATGGTCAGTCAATAAAAGTTGTTTGTGAAAGAAATGTTATTCAGAGACTTCAATTTGAAAGACATGCGTGCGCTTGTGAGAAATAAATCACAGGATTTTAATGTTCTACTGCTTCTTCATTATTTTGACTTTCTTCCACTTTGTTATGCGAGCTTAGTCGGCAAAGCTATATGCGACTCGTTTCAGGCATACATACATGCACATGTATGTAAGTATGTAGCCTTGATGAGGGTGGATGCGCTGGTATGTTGTCAGATACATATAAATTCTCAAAGGATTTCCGTTTCATTGCACGTCAATTTCACTGGCCCATGCGAGCAATGCTCATTGAAAATGCTATGGCAAATAAATAACCACAACAACAGCAACAGAAACAGCAACAAAATGGCAACAAAAAGGAAAGCAAACAACGTTTTTTCTCATATATGTATGTATGTATATAAGTTGGACTGATATGAAAGTATAAGTATTTATGTCGTATGTATGTATGTATGTATGTATTTGTACACGCATGCATACAAACAAAACGTGAAAACAGAATCGAGTGAGCTGAAGTGGAAAATATCGTCAACTTTTGGTCCAACAAAATGTCCTTTGCAAGCATACACTCACGCCNACAGCAACAGAAACAGCAACAAAATGGCAACAAAAAGGAAAGCAAACAACCTTTTTCTCATATATGTACGTATATAAGTTGGACTGATATGAAAGTATAAGTATTTATGTCGTATGTATGTATGTATGTATTTGTACTCGCATGAGTGAGCTGGAGTGGAAAATATCGCCAACTTTTGGTCCGACAAAATGTCCTTTGCAAGCATACACTCACTAANACGTGAAAACAGAATCGAGTGAGCTGAAGTGGAAAATATCGTCAACTTTTGGTCCAACAAAATGTCCTTTGCAAGCATACACTCACGCCTGTCGTACGTAGAAGTTTTTGCTGCAGTTAAAGGTTCAGAAGAGCTTAGTGACGGCCAGCCTGTCTGACTGCCCAACTGTCCGAGTGCTAGCTTTGCTTTTCTATGTGTTTGTATGTATGTATGTACATAAGTAGTTGTTGCTTAGTGCTGTTGGCATCTTTCAGTTGTCAACAGTTGTCTAGCTGTGTGCATTCAAGGATATGCCAGGATCTNCTGACTGCCCAACTGTCCGAGTGCTAGCTTTGCTTTTCTATGTGTTTGTACAAAGTACTTAGTTGTTGCTTAGTGCTGTTGGCATCTTTCAGTTGTCAACAGTTGTCTAGCTGTGTGCATTCAAGGATATGCCAGGATCTCAAATAAATATTCAATACATATGCACAGACATTTGTCTCAATTTGCTGCCGCTGCTGCACACACACGCCCACAAAGAAAAACACAAACAAATAAGCACATATGTATGAGCTCGTATACGTATACGTAGCTATGTGGCTGTGTAATCATTTGTGTTTCTACTTTTATTAGCAGCACTAAAATACTAAGTACTCGTACACTACAGCTCCAACTATTTATATAAATAAAATAGAAGTAGTTTCGTTCGTTTGTTTGTTTGTATTTATTGCCGCAAGCATAATAATACCAATTTTATTTGCTACTAACAATGCGAACGAAGCGGATGCAGAGGCAGCTGTAACTTTGTGTGTGTGTGTGTGTGTATGCTGGTCTTTCTATTCCTGACGTACATGTGTGTGCTTGGCCAAATTTGTTCAGTAAAAAGCATTGTTATGCACTCGCAGCCCTGAAGTATGCTTATGTATGTGGTAATTTGAATAATGAACCAGTTGAAAGAAAAACCAAGGAATTATTTATTTATTTCTGTTTCTGATCGGACTAATGCCAGCAATGCTTTGGCTATGAATCTGCCTGCCCTTAAGCAGGGCACCTGTCATAGCTACGGGCAGCATACTAACGTGTCTACATAAAGCCATATGTATGTAT
This sequence comes from Rhagoletis zephyria, assembly GCF_001687245.7. Taxonomy (NCBI): domain Eukaryota; kingdom Metazoa; phylum Arthropoda; class Insecta; order Diptera; family Tephritidae; genus Rhagoletis; species Rhagoletis zephyria. The sequence goes on along the minus strand of NW_016159420.1, from coordinate 29,542 downwards.
GTATGTGTGTGTGTATGAAAGGCGAAAATAAGAAACTGACTGTCTGCCTGACCACACAACGAGATGTTAGCTTTTAGCTGTCAGAAATTGCTTTTTGAGCTGAATTTAATGCACTTCTTTGCTATTATTTGCTTTTACTATTCTTCATTTATTTATTTAGTGCGTATTATTTTATTTACTTGTATGTAAACTTTGGGAATTTGTTTTATTAATAGATACAAATATATGTACGTACAAGTGTAAGGAAAGAGATTAAAATAAGAATATGTATTTATATTTTCTAAATGCTTTGGGCCTAGGCAAAATTTAAAACGAACGTGTATAACAAATGTTATTTGGAAGTCAATTAATCATACATACTTATCGGTGGCATTTCACTAAAACAACTTAAGTGACTTTAGAAGGTTTGACTATGAATTAAAAAATAATGGGTTTCTATTGAAAATGTATATATTTTTATTTAAAACTACAAATACGTATACTTCATCGTTAAAATATTGTTTGGCTTCCCTATGAAATATTGCTTTAAAGGTAAAACGGCATATCTAGAAATAAGTTTGTTTCAACAAAATGCCATATATATCTATGTATGCCCATCGTTCCATTTTTGGAAAAATAAACGTTATTGCAAATCGGGATATCATTTTGTTTTCATGGCTTTAGTTATTTAAATTTTTAAACAAATTTTCCTCGAATACTACTTTTAGGGTTTAATTTTTAATCCAAGTTTAAGTTCTTCCTTCCAAGCAGATGCAATTTGTAAGATGAATGAACTAGACCCAGGGAGAACAATTAGTTATATTTGTAACCCTGGCGTCCGACCAGGCCGTCGAAGTAGGAATATAGGCTTTGCAACACTGAAGTTTACTAAATATTCACCAGTATCGGGAAAGAAAGTTCTCTTTACACGGCTGAGGTTCATTCAACAGAGAACCTACTTTTGAGACAGTAAGCGGATAGTGGAGAAACGCATCTTAACACACTCGGAGAGCAGAGCGGCGTTTCTCAATTTGCCAGCACAAAAACTTACCTCAAAGTTGGTGTGCAAATGTGTTCAAATATTGATAGATATTAGACTGGTGAATTGGGTTTATCTGCATTGGTTTTATGGATAATGAACCGACTGGTATTTTGGCCAGGAAGCGGGCAGTCCCATTGAGTTAAGTTCGAACGGCAAATGGATTTTATGAAGGTTTTCCATTGCCTGCCGAAGGGCGACAGCGCTCAGAAAAACGTTTTTCAATTTAAATGTTGCCCATGTCAGGGATAGAGCCCAGATTCTATGGTTTAATATTCTCTTCCATACTCTATCGATTGTCACTTTTAAACAAATTTTCTAACCCGTCTTTCCGAGGCACCCTAGCATATACTCTTACATATGTATGTAAGTATGTTCATAATTTTAAATATCTACATATATCTCTTCCATTTACGTTATGTAATCCCAGTTTAATGCGTACCAACTTGTAAGTATTCACTTAATCGCGTTCAAGTGTTTGGCATCAACTTACCCGTCTCTACGTCGCCGCATCTGTCGTCCATCTAACCAAAAACACACACAGAAGGCAAGGAAGCCATTCAACCAAGCCACAAGTGCTGTGCCGCCGACCGCAGCTCTCACTATCAACGTCACAATGTGGAAGCACGTGACAAGTGTTGAAGGAGCAGACGAAAGGAGTCAAATGCAATGCAGACGCTGTTTCCGCACGAGCACCCACACTTTGGGGTATATGTATGTATGTATGTATGTATGCAAACACATACTTATGCTTGCATGTAAAAGTATGGTTCTGACTTAATAAACAGTGTTATAGTGTGTGCGAATTTGTATTGTACCTCGTACTTATGAACATAGATACATGCATGAGTCCACGAGTATCAGCAGCCATGTTAAGGAATAGTTGCAACAAATTTTATGACACTAGCGCGTTGGCTGGCATTTATTTTGCGAGCGTTTTACTTTACTCATACGCTTGACACACTTGTGACACGAAGTTGAGCACACGTCCCGCTGAGACGCCGCGGCCTGTCTACCCTTGCCTACTGTTGTACTATATTAAAATCTCATAATTCTTTTGGCACACATACTTATGTACAAACAACTACTCTGTTGGCAGAAGACGGAAGATAAAGTAGCAGCAAATAGTGNTAATGCGTACCAACTTGTAAGTATTCACTTAATCGCGTTCAAGTGTTTGGCATCAACTTACCCGTCTCTACGTCGCTGCATCTGTCGTCCATCTAACCAAAAACACACACAGAAGGCAAGGAAGCCATTCAACCAAGCCACAAGTGCTGTGCCGCCGACCGCAGCTCTCACTATCAACGTCACAATGTGGAAGCACGTGACAAGTGTTGAAGGAGCAGACGAAAGGAGTCAAATGCAATGCAGACGCTGTTTCCGCACGAGCACCCACACTTTGGGGTATATGTATGTATGTATGTATGTATGCAAACACATACTTATGCTTGCATGTAAAAGTATGGTTCTGACTTAATAAACAGTGTTATAGTGTGTGCGAATTTGTATTGTACCTCGTACTTATGAACATAGATACATGCATGAGTCCACGAGTATCAGCAGCCATGTTAAGGAATAGTTGCAACAAATTTTATGACACTAGCGCGTTGGCTGGCATTTATTTTGCGAGCGTTTTACTTTACTCATACGCTTGACACACTTGTGACACGAAGTTGAGCACACGTCCCGCTGAGACGCGGCGGCCTGTCTACCCTTGCCTACTGTTGTACTATATTAAAATCTCATAATTCTTTTGGCACACATACTTATGTACAAACAACTACTCTGTAGGCAGAAGACGGAAGATAAAGTAGCAGCAAATAGTGAGGGAAGATAAGTTGGCGGTACGAAGGCAAACTCCTTTCGTGTTGCTGTTTAGAGCTCCTGCCGCTCATATAACTTGGCTCTGCTTTCATGATGAAACGTGGTTGCAGGCAGCATGGTAATATCCGTTGGTTGTGCGCGCCCACTGCTGCAACAGTTAATCCCATTTATGTGCCACGCAGCCTTGCTAAGTATGAGTGCTGCTTCCCCTGATTTTACACTACATTCACACTTCTATATATTTATGGCCTTTCTGTATTTGAAGCTACCACAGGCATTCCACCAATGCTTGGAGTTGCAAATCCTTTTGGGCGCATTGCTCTTTCGCCTGCCGTTCACGCAATCAGTTTGACAATTTACATTCGGTTATTATTAAGTTTGCACAGTTCCGTTCACGTCGGTTGTCGCGTAAGTCCCTCATATTCACACTAGCAAATCCTTCGTTTGCGCATTTATCCTTGTTGCCGTTGTTGTTGTTATTTCCTTAGTAACTTTCGCATTTGCTTGACATGTTTGCTTCGATGTGCAAGTGTCAGTGCGGAAGTTTGCAAGTCAAACTCACGTCACCCTGTTTATGCTTGTAATTTTATGACTTTTTAAAGCTTCAACGTCAATCATTCGCATTTGCCACGCAATGAGCTTTCAATTAAATTTTATCTCTCTGTTGGGAAAGTTTTACTTTCTTGCGACTTCCCGCTGGAAGGTTAGTGATCATAAAGTGATTTGTTTTGTTGTGAGCCCGAAATTCCTATGGCACCTGTTTCATTGAAAATATAAAGCGGCANGAGTCAAATGCAATGCAGACGCTGTTTCCGCACGAGCACCCACACTTTGGAGTATATGTATGTATGTATGTATGTATGCAAACACATATGTACTTATGCTTGCATGTAAAAGTATGGGGCTGACTTAATAAACAGTGTTATAGTGTGTGCGAATTTGTATTGTACCTCGTACTTATGCACGAGTCCACGAGTATCAGCAGCCATGTTAAGGAATAGTTGCAACAAATTTTATGACACTAGCGCGTTGGCTGGCATTTATTTTGCGAGCGTTTTACTTTACTCATACGCTTGACACACTTGTGACACGAAGTTGAGCACACGTCCCGCTGAGACGCCGCGGCCTGTCTACCCTTGCCTACTGTTGTACTATATTAAAATCTCATAATTCTTTTGGCACACATACTTATGTACAAACAACTACTCTGTTGGCAGAAGACGGAAGATAAAGTAGCAGCAAATAGTGAGATATATGTTTTTTCACCCTTCCGAAACCTTCCGCTAGATGGTAATCCGAGGTGTATCAATTTTGAGTAAATTAGCGTCCTTCAATTTCGAAATATGGAAGTTTCAAGCATTTCTTAAATTTACCGATATATGAGTATCGGTCGTTATTTTGGTCCGATTTCAATAATTTTCAACGTTTTGCTTACACGTGGCAAGTGCAATAACCATACCGAGTTTGGTACAAATTGGTAGAGCGTTTACCGATATACTTATATGTGATCATAAGTGGGCGGTGCCACGCCCATTTTCCAAAATTTTGCGATAAACGTATTTCTTGGTAAAGAATTGTTGCAAGCGTCAATTTTGAATAAATTAGCTTCAATATTTAATGATTTATCGAAGATTTTGTATTTCTCTAAATTACCGTTATATGGGATTTGGGCGTGGTTATTGTCCGATTTTAAAAAGTTTCGGCGATTTTTTATGCTGTACCAAGGCCAACAACTGTGCCAAGTTTGGAAGAAATTGGTGCAGCGGTTACCAAGATATACAC